>NC_016091.4:20845317-20850958 GCF_000004515.6 Glycine max | reverse complement strand
GGGGTGTTTTGTGTCAAAGATGTCTCCAGACGGCAGGTCAGCGCAGAACAAGCCAATCAATCAAACTTGGCTACTTGTCTCAACCCTCATGATACACACAGATCCTCATGATAGGCACACACACACATATACCCAACTACAATATTAAACCATAAGCACCCTTCAAACCCAGCATTTGAAATTAGTTACGTAAACAATTGCTGATGTCTATATTTGTCTGTAATTGAATTTGACCTTTTGTATGTTCTTGTATGTGATCAGTGTAATTTGCTATATAAACAATTGTTGTTCATGGTGAGTGAACCTTAGATTCCCGTTTGAGACTGAATGTAATGACTCTTGCAGACAGTTTGCATTAGCCATTGTATTTAGTCTTGAATTGTCCGTTTGGACAGTTTGGGGAGACTGGTATTTTTATGTTACATTCATTCGTGAAGGTTATTATTATTTTCATTAATTTGATTAAATTTCGGTTCACTGCATTTCAAGTTGTTCTCCGAGTGCATACTTGATTATCGGGAAATTCATTTGACCGATGCCAAGTTGTGTACTTGGAGACCAATGCGAAATGCTGTCGAAATTTAGTCAAATTTTTGTAAATAATGGTAACCTTGACGATTGAAGCTAACATAAAAGACAGTTTTCCTAAATGGGATAGGCCCACACCTATAAATAAAAAAAGTGAGATTTTCATGCATGGAATTGCGTAGATGGATCGAAGTTGGATGAATGAAAGTCGCATGAGCCCAGAATATGAGGATGGCGTCGAACAGTTCTTGCAATTTGCTTCAGAAAGAGGTCGACCGAATGAAGAAGGAAAATATTATTGTCCTTGCATCAACTGTTTGAATGGAAGACGACAATTACTCGATGACATACGGGACCATCTATTGTGTGATGGGATTAAGAAGAATTACACAACATGGATATGGCATGGTGAAGTGACAGACATGCAGAGTGGGTCCCAATCTGAACCGTTTGATGTAGAAATGAGAGATTGGTTAGAGGACATGATTCGTGACCTTGGACAGGAGTCTTTCCAGCAAGCACATGCCCCTGTGTATGAAGGATTGCAGAGTGATTCTAAGAAGCCTTTGTATGCAGGCTGCAAGAATTCCTTAACCCTGTTGTCTGCTGTGTTAAGTCTGGTTAATGTGAAGGCCAGGTATGGGTGGAGTGACAAAGTTTCACCTCACTGCTTCAGTAGTGCACATCTGCTTCCAGAGGACACACATTGCCTAAAGTTACTATAAGGCGAAAAGATATTGTGTCCGATGGGTATGGAGTATCAGAAGATTCATGCTTGCCCCAATGATTGCATGCTCTACAGGCATGAATTCCAAGAAATGTCCAAATGCCCTGTCTGTGGGACTTCACGGTACAAAGTGAAGGATGAAGAGGAAAGCAATTCTGATGAAAACTCCAACAAGGGCCCCCCAGCGAAGGTTTTGTGGTATCTTCCAATCATTCCAAGGTTTAAGCGTCTGTTTGCTAACGAGGACGACGCAAAAGACCTTACATGGCATGCAAATGGAAGGATTTCTGATGGAATGGTCTGTCATCCGGCTGATTGCTCCCAGTGGAAGATGATTGATGGTTTGTATCCGAATTTCGGGAATGAGCCAAGAAATCTTAGACTTGGACTAGCCAGTGATGGAATGAATCCATATGGCACCTTAAGCACTCAACACAGTTCATGGCCAGTTCTGCTAGTAATTTACAATTTGCCTCCTTGGTTGTGCATGAAGCGAAAATACATGATGTTGTGTATGATGATATCGGGCCCAAGACAGCCAGGAAATGACATTGACGTTTATCTAAGTCCGTTGGTTGAAGATCTGAGAAAGTTGTGGGACGAGGGGGTTGTAGTGTTTGATGCGTTTCGCAAGGAGACGTTTGAAATGCGTGCAATGCTTTTTTGTACCATTAATGACTTCCCAGCATATGGGAATCTCAGCGGTTACAGTGTTAAGGGTCATCATGCATGCCCCATCTGTGAAGAAAATACAAGTTACACACAACTGAAACATGGGAGAAAAATAGTCTACAGTAGGCATCGCCGCTTTCTAACACCCAATCATCCTTACAGACAACTGAGAAAAGCTTTTAATGGAAGTCAAGAGCATGATATTGCGCCGATACCGTTCACTGGTGAGCAGGTATATCAGCGAGTTCAACACCTGAACACTGTATTTGGGAAGACCCAAAAGAAGGATAAAAGTCAGAGTTGCATATGGAAGAAGAGGTCCATTTTCTTTGATCTTTCGTACTGGTGTGATCTTGACGTTAGACATTGTATTGATGTTATGCATGTGGAGAAAAATGTTTGTGACAGTGTGATTGGGACGCTCCTTAACATTCAAGGCAAGACGAAGGATGGCTTGAATACCCGTCAAGATCTAGCTGATATGGGTATAAGATCACAGTTGCATCCAAGGTCTGATGGGAAGAAAATTTACTTGCCCCCAGCCTGCCATACTTTGTCCAAGAAGGAGAAGATAAGTTTTTGTCAGTGTCTTCGTCGGGTGAAGGTTCCACAAGGATACTCTTCAAATATTAAGAGCCTTGTGCAGTTGAAGGAGCTTAAGCTTGTAGGGTTAAAGTCTCACGATTGTCACGTGCTCATGCAACAATTGTTAGTCGTGGCTATACGAGACATCTTGCCAAACAAAGTCAGGTTCACCATAACTCGCCTGTGCTTTTTCTTCCATGCTATATGTAGCAAAGTGATTGATCCGGTAATGTTTGATGAGTTGGAAAATGAGGCCGCAATTATACTGTGCCAGTTGGAGATGTATTTTCCCCTTGCTTTCTTTGACATCATGATTCACTTGATTGTGCATCTGGTCAGAGAAATCAAATGTTGTGGTCCTGTTTATCTACGGTGGATGTACCCGGTTGAGCGATACATGAAGATCTTAAAAGGGTATACAAAGAATCTATATCGTCCGGAAGCATCTATTGTTGAGAGGTACATTGCAGAAGAAGCCATTGAATTTTGTTCAGAATACTTAGAGAAGGCTAAAGTTGTTGGGCTTCCTGAGTGTCGGCATGATGACAGAGTGGGTGGTAAGGGTTCAAGAGGACTACAGGTGATCACTCCAAGTGTAGAAGATTTGTTACAAGCTCACTTGTATGTCTTGAACAACAGTAATGAAGTTTTGCCATACATAGTTAAGCACGAAGCTTTAGTCAAACAGAATAATCCGAAAATGTCAAAGAATTGGGCGTTGAAAAAGCATAACAAAACTTTCTGTGATTGGTTTAAAGATACAATCTTTGCAGATGAGAATGCTTCAGAAACATTAAGAAAACTAGCAGATGGGCTTATAAGAAATGTTATAACCTGGCAAGGATACGACATAAACAGGTATTCATTTTACACAAAAGCACAAGATGACAAAAGTACAATGCAGAACAGCGGGGTCACCCTAAGGGCTGAATCTCAACACTTTGCAAGTGTCAATGACGCCAATCCCTGTGTAGCTTCCATCCCTTACTTTGGGTTCATTGATGAAATTTGGGAGCTTAATTATGTGAAATTTACAGTATGTGTTTTCAAATGTAAATGGGTTGACAGCAACACCGGTGTGCGCACCGATGATATAGGATTTACCCTGGTAGATCTAAAGAAACTTGGTTACCACAATGACCCTTTCATCATGGCAGAACAAGCTAGACAAGTATTTTACGTGCAAGACCCTTGTGATGAAAGGTGGTGCATGGTTCTGCAGGGCAAAACAGTTGGTGTTAATGTAGAAGATGATGATTCATACATGGACACCTATGTTAGTCCTTTGACCGCTCAAATCACTGGTAACGTTGTCGGAGAAGAAGAAGCTGACGACGTTCATGCAAATCGAAATGATCATGATGAAGGAGAATTGATTAACATCGGCTAATGTAATTTTTTGCAGAGACAGAGGTCATCAAACCTAGTAAGTGACAACTACATTTTTCTCTTATTGAGGCATCGGTTTTTTGTTTCAATTTGCCTCCTTAGGACTTCATCCAGCTCATGTTTGTCGCCAGTTTCATCATCCACCACCCTTTTCTTCTCTGGCTTCTCACGTTCATTATTGTTAAACCCATATTTATGCTCTCTTCCCTTCATGTCTTGTTTTATCACAACTTTAGCTGAATCTCCCATCTTCAGCATAGTTGAATCTCCTGTCTTATTGTCCAATGCCAAATTTTGATGGTCTGTATCTCTTTTGTTCATATGTTCTACTGCTTCAGCTTCACAATGCATAGAGCAATCAGAATTTCCGAGTGATCACCAAAGGCTTCTGCATCAGCATTGACACTCTCCACCCTCTTTGGTTTATGCTTCTGTGTTTTCTTCCGTGCCTCCTCATTATAAATCTCAGCTTTATTCGAGGTTGCACTAGCACGATCACCACTAATCTGTGCTTCTTCCTCGTCTATCAGGTCAATATCTTTCCTTTTAACTTTTGTTTTGTAAATTACAGTGTAGTTTTCAAAAGCAAAGGTGAAAGGAAAGATATTGAGCTGGTAGAGGAGGAACAGGCACGGATTGGTGCTGATCCTTCTAGTGGGACCTCCAATAAATCCGGGAATTATAAGGAGGAAGCATGGAAGAAAACACAGAAGCATAAACCAAAGAGGGTGGAGAGTGTCAATGCTAATGCAGAAGCCTTTGGTGATGACTCGAAAATTCTGATTGCTCTATGCATTGTGAAGCTGAAGCAGTAGAACATACGAACAAAAGAGATACAGGCCATCAAAATTTGGCATTGGACAATAAGACAGGAGATTAAACTATGTTGAAGATGGGAGATTCAACTAAAGTTGTGATCAAACAAGACATGAAGGGAAGAAGCATAAATATGGGTTTAACAACAATGAACGTGAGAAGGCACAGAAGAAAAGGGTGGTGAATGATGAAACTACCGACAAACATCAGCTGGATGAAGTCCTATGAAGATCCTCCTCATTCTCAAAGAGGGGAACGAGCCACAATTTGAAGGTTGTACATTCAGGAATTAAAGAATTCAAAATAGCTAGTCATAAGAGGGATTTGTTTTTGGGATTTTCTGAGTACCAAGAGCGGCTACGCAAGAAGTTTGCACTTGAGGAGGGAAGGATATTTGCAGCTAATGAACAAGTTTCTTAACTATTTGTCCTTAAGATTTTATTGTTTCTTTTTGCTAATATGTAAATATAAATGGTATAAGGGTATGGCGTAAAAACATGGTCTATATTTACTTCGAAGATTGTTAGGGGTAAAAATGACCATGTCCCTATGGGATAGCCTTATATTATTTATATTTACATATATGAAAATAAACCGAAAAATCTGAAGGGGTAATCGTCCATAAAGTCGGTCATAAAATGCAAAGCTCTGTCCCTCATCTAGTACGGCTTATTGTGTAGACGCTCTTGGTGCTCTGCAAAGCTCGAATATAAAATTTTCGAATAACTAGCTATTTTTAATTCTTTAATTCCCAGACTGGAAAAAAACATTTTTTGTTCGTACCCCTCTTTGATAATCTTGAGGGAAGTATGTGGATTTCCTCCAGCTCAGGTTTCTGGATAATAGATACCTAGACAAGAAATCCAACTGTATGTCTCACGTGTACTGATACAAATCAGCATTTAAGACTGATATAGTTTATCC
>NC_016091.4:20687065-20845217 GCF_000004515.6 Glycine max | reverse complement strand
GTTTTTTGTGCAGGATTCGTTTGAGGAGCAGGCCACACAGGGATCGTTCGTCCCCCATGGACGTCAGGATGTTCTGGCCGCTGCTATTGGACATCCAGAGCACCCTGGACATGTCCGTGCTGCTGGAGCCGGTGTCACCATCAAGCAATACTTTGGATCGGCTCCACGGACGTCCCGCAGCGCTTCCTCCATGCCTCCTGACGAATTACAATAGCTGACCCAGCAGATCAGGGACCAGCTAGAGGAGTCCATCATAGAGAAAGTGACGAGGCAGGTCATGGCATCCTTCAGCCACCTTCAATCGCAGATGCAATCTCAGGGAGTTGCAGTGCCTCCTGAGCCTGTGGTTGGTCCAGGTCCCTCCGGTCCTCGAGTGAGCACAAAGGGGAGTTGTGTTGATCCCTCAGGAAACGATCCTGAGACCGGTGACTCTGACAGGTGCAGCTTGTACATAGAAGCAGATCCTGCACGCCTGGTTGCCATCGGGAGAGTTTATGAGGGATCCACTGTTGTTCATAACACTCCTTTGTTGCCTGGCCAAGTAAAGGTGAGTGTGGAGGAGGTTAGAGATGCAGATGCTCCAGTTCCTGTACCCACTGATGAGGTTTCCTTAGTGGGGCAGGCACTTCAAACCTTCCTTGCTTGGCCGACACATCTGGTCAAGTCTTTATCACAGCAGGTACTTATTGTCCTTACTATATGTTTCTTCTTTTCAAATTAGGCTATTTAACTTTGTTTCATGAACAGGTAGCTGTGTCTCCGCCAAAACCACCTCCGAAGCCCGATCCGGAGGTCGATGATCCGCTTTATCTGATGACATTGACCATCCCAGAGCTTTTCTTGAGGCCTTATCAGGTTAGATGGGATGCCACCGTGTTCGGGGTCGTTAATCCAGATTTCCCCCTGTACATAAAGCACGAAGACCTCTCCAAAATCGCACACGGTGGTCAATGTCTCAGCATATCAGTGTTACAGTTGTGGATTCTGTAAGTCTTTATATAAAAGGCTTTTATTTACCTAAGTTATGGCTTTCAATTCATAAATATTTAACTTTGACTTAACATAAACAGGCATCTCACTAAAACATGTATGCGAGCGGGGAATTCTGATATCTATGGATTCCTCAAGCCTCAGTCCATTCAGAGGTCTGGGCAATCGCAGTTTGAATCTGAAAGTTACATAAAGAGTTGGATGCAGAGTTCACAACGCAATGTGTATCTTGGAGCCTACCTAAATGGGTAAGTCACAAAATAACAAAATTTAATTAATGTTTACTAATGTACTAACCCATTTTAGGTTCCACTGTAGCGGACACTGGTAGATGGTGGTCATCCTGCCCAAGGAACACTTAGTTGTCTGGTTTTGTTCATTGCATAACAGCCCAGACAACTACCTTAAGGGGATTATTAATAGGTTAGTGTTGTTTTCAATACATTTGCATTGTAATACGTCAACGTACAACACCAGTTTTTAATTGTTACTCATATGGAACAGTGCTATCAAGGGTCTTGATGATGCTCCACAGCCTAAATCAAAGGCTCCTGCTAGGTGGATTGTCGTCAAGGTACGTCATTTACATAAAACTTCTACTTATATATATTTCCTTATGTGTCTGTACACTAGTTGTTTAATTAATATCCAAATTTCATTATGTATTTAGTGTAATAGACAAAAAGGAACTACTGAGTGCGGCTACTATGTCATGCACTGGATGTCCACCATCATTTTAGGAACTTTTACAAATAATTGGGAAGCGGTAAGTTTATTTCAAAGAAAATCGATTTATTTATAATTTGTATTACATTATTAACTTAATATGATTTATTTAATCATGCAGTATTTTAACGACCCTAGACCATTGGAGCCTGAGAGATTAAAAGCATTGCGGATCCAGTGGACACAGTTTTATCTCCGAATTAGAGATCAGGCCTAAGATTTAGGGACATTTTTTAACATTTTTGACATTTTTTACATTTTCTATGTAACATGAACATTCAATTCATTTGTTGATAGTTCTTTATAATATATAAATCAATTATTTGATGTTTATTATCATTAAAACCGCTTGAAAGCAAAATAAAATGTTTATTTGCTGTGAATTGGACCTTCTGAAATTGCATTTGACAGGTACAATTTTTGGTTTACTGTAAAAACAGAAAGTATATATAAAAAAAATATTTGAAAACAACATCGGTTATTAACAAAAACCGATGTTAATATCATAACCAACATCGGTTAGAATAGAAAACCGATGTTAACGTTTGTATATTAACATCGGTTTTTTGTGTATAACCGATGTCAGCGTTTGTAATTTAACATCGGTTATCTGTAGAAAACCGATGTTAACTAGTGTACATTAACATCGGTTAATTATCAATAACCGATGTGAATATTTGAATATTAACATCGGTTATTTATAATTAACCGATGTTATACACAAAGAACTACACCAAATAAGTGTATGCATCATCAACGTTGACATCGGTTTTCTAGCAAAACCGATGTTAAGGGCATATATTAACATCGGTTTTTCTAGAAAATCGATGTTAAACTAACATATTTACATCGGTTTTACTGAAAAATCGATGTCAACGTTCATCATGCCTACACTTTTTTTGCTGTTGTTCATTGTGTTTAACATCGGGTATTTGGAGAACCGATGTTGTCATATGTATGTTAACATCGGTTCTCCAAAACCGATGTTAACATTCATACATTCAACATCGTCACTTTTAACATCGGTTCTGTTTTAGAACCGATGTAGAATGTTCTAAATAACCGATGTTGAAAGTGTATTTTCTAGTAGTGATTGCTTCCATTTATTTTCATTCCATATCATTTTTAGGACATTGTGCGAGACTAAATTTGTCTCCTTTCTAAATTAGAACAGGTAATGTTGAACATCTTTCCATCCTGAATCTCTCTAGTACTTTATTGATATATGTTTTCTAAGATAAGCCTAACAATCATTGTGATCTATTACAAAATATTTCTATCCCTATCACATAGCTTGTCTCACCCATGTCTTTCATTTCAAAGTTACTAGAGAGAAACTTCTTAGTCTTATGAAGAAGACCAAGATCATTAGTTGCAAGCAAGATATTATCAACATACAGAATTGGAAAAATAACCTTACTCCCAGTGACCTTCAGATATATACACCGATCAATAATATCTTCCTTAAATCTAAAGGAAGCAATGGTATCATTAAGAGCGCATATTGATTTCTTTAATTTGCAACATGTGTTCCTTTCCTTCAACTAAGAACCTCATTGGTCGGTCCATATAAACATTCTCCTTTAAATCTCTATTAAGAAAGGCAATTTTCACATCCATCTGATGTAGCTCCAAGTTATAATGGGCTACTAATGCCATCATAATCCTGAAAGAATCCTTTGTTGAGACCAGTGAAAACGTCTCTATAATCAATGTCATCTTTCTAAGTAAATCTCTTAGCAGCAAGTCTAGCTTGTGAAAATGAAACTGGATTATTACCATTAATGCCTAAGTCTATTTTTGTTTCATGTAGGTATACCACATAAGTCTATTTTTTTTTTTAGAGAATCTAGTTTGTCAAAAGTTCTAGGAAAAGCTTATATTTGTAATTTCTTTTCAGGTTGTCAACAAAACAAAGTTGCTCTTACTACTACTAGTACTACTACAAATCCTGTCTACCTAAATGAGAATGATGGTGATGAATACCTAAATGTAAAATGCGCATTTTACAAATATAAATATTGGTAGTGCAAATGTAAATTTGGAAGGACTGGGGGACGGGTCAATCAAGGTTGAATGGATCCCTCATGAAGGAGTGAGTTCGGTGAATTGAAGCTTAAAATTGAAGTAGTTAAGGTGGAGGACCAAGAAGGATCAAGGGTATGCTTCTTCAACAGGAAATTAGTAATTCTTTTAAATAAATTATAAAAAAAATATATACAAAGCTAATATTTGGTCTATTATCACTTCATTTATTTATCCATGCTGAAATTTCTCGGGCATTTTCATTCTAAGTTCTAACACGTACTAATCCTTTGATAAGCACAGGGTTCAACTAATGGTTGGATAGAACTTGTTGTGATTGAAGCGAGGGATCTTATTGCTGCTGATCTTCGTGGGACAAGTGATCCTTATGTAAGGGTAAACTATGGAAACTCGAAGAAAAGGACAAAGGTTAGAATATTTTTACTGTGTTTCTTTTGCATGAATTGAATACTAAATAGACACAACACATACAATCTCATTTTTTAAATACCTTTCAAAGGGGAATCTAATCTATTAATTCATGTTTGTTTTTTGTGTGTATATCTTTTCATTCATATGTTAAAAGTTAAGACTGTTATAGGCGAATGTGTGTAGAATATCAAAGGTTGCCTCCAAACCAGATGTCTGACAAGTGGATACCTCTGCAAGGGGTGAAAAGTGGTGAGATCCACATCCAAATTACAAGAAAAGTTCCAGAAATGCAAACAAGACATACTCTAGACTCTCATCCTTCTTCGTTAAGTAAATCACACCAAATTCCTACCCGGGAGAGATAATCTTGCATGTCAATTTCAGAATAATTGTACACTTTCATTCCCTATTTAACCTCCACCACCTCTTTTTTTTTTCTTTTTAAATATAGAGAGGAACAAAGTGTCTCCTTTCCTCTAGTTTATAAACTTTAGCTCTACTTTATAAACATTAGGAATGACTACTAGTGCATTTGTTTAAATTTGACTTAAATATGTTTTAATTTCCCAAATTTTGATCACCTTTATTTTTTATTTTTCAAATTTAAATTTTTTAATCCCTCAATTTTAAAAATATTCTTTTGTCTCTCTCCATAAAAAAAATCTCAAAGTGATTGTGGTGTGACTGCTATGTTAATTTTTTTTATGGAAAGTGATTAAAAAGAACATTTTTAAAATTGACAGACTATAAAAAATAAATTTAAATATATGAGACAAAAAACAAAGTGATTAATATTTGGGGGATAAAATATATTCAATCCTTATATCTTAAAGGCGCTACTATTTTTATGGAAAAAAAACACTCAAAAAATTGTAAGGTGTTTGGATAATTTTTTTTATAGAATTAGAATCGGAAAAGAAACAATATTCTTCTCTTTTTTTAGAAATTTTTTTGTACCCACTTCTCTAAATAATTAGACGAGGTAAAAGAGAGAGAAATGAGATAGGAAAAAACAGAGCCTATTATTTGTACAAAATTATCCTTTCAAAAAAATTGAAATGAAGAATATTACTACTTATTATATTTTTTTATCATGTTCGTCTCTTGAGATGCGGGAGTAATTTTATAAAAAGAAATTCAAGATTGTCGCATCTAAATAAGTTAAAAACAATATTTAAAAAATATTTTTATAATTTATAACCAAACACAAATTAACTACATTTTAGATTTGGAATTAGACCCACAAATATCACTACCGTAAGAAGAAAAGAAAAAATTAAAACACAACTCTTTCATAAAAAAAATACAATTCCTTGACCCACAAATTCTGTTAATATAAG
Source organism: Glycine max (assembly GCF_000004515.6). Classification (NCBI taxonomy): domain Eukaryota; kingdom Viridiplantae; phylum Streptophyta; class Magnoliopsida; order Fabales; family Fabaceae; genus Glycine; species Glycine max. Next base: position 20,839,704 of record NC_016091.4, on the reverse strand, counting down.
TCGCTATTAAAAAAAAGTTTTATTATTAAGCTAAACTTCATGCAAAAAAAAAAAAAAAAAAACTTCATGTAAAGATCAGGAAATGAGGGGTCGAGGAATCAATAAAAATCAACTTCAACTACTACAAGATGTTAGTGGTGCTTTTAGACCAAGAATTTTGACGGCACTTGTGGATGTATTAGCTGGAAGAAAAACAGGTGGATACATGGTCCTGTTCAAAAAGCAATGATATAGTGGAGCCCATGATAAAGTCCCAGTTGTATGTCTATTGCAATGATTTGGCAAAACAAACTCTAGTAAAGGGGAAGTGTTTTCCTCCATTCATTATACGCTCTTGGCATCCTTGCTTTATGCTTTTGTTTTATTTTGTTTGTTTCCTACATGAACGGTGAATATTTCAACTTTTTTTTTTTTTTTGTAGTGTGGTATACCATGTTTGACTATTAGTTTAACTTGTTAGAAGGCATATAATGGGTGAACAATTGGGGCTGCTAAAAGTCATTGTTGTGCAAGGGAAAAGGTTGGTGATCCGGGATTTCAAGACCAGTGATCCTTATGTTGTATGTGCTCAAGCTAGGGAATCAGGTAAATAAGACTTATTTATACGTTAATTTCATTTTAGGCTTGTGTCTATTAACAATAGCATTAACATTATGTAGCATATTTTAACCTTGAAATGTTATTAAATTGTACCAAACCGCAAAGACCAAGGTAATTAATAGCTGCTTGAATCCTATTTGGAATGAGGAGCTGAATTTCACTCTGACAAAACCCTTGGGAGTTTCGAATTTGGTGAGCTCCATGATATTTAGTATGCCGCTTCATTCTTGTTTTCTTCAATCTTGGATAATTTTGTCCCTCATTGAAGTATCCTAAGTTCCATAAAGGAAACCAACTATAAAAAATATGAGCACTAAAACCATGTTTGTAAAGTATGGACAAGCTAGAATCAATTTTGACAAAAAATTGTGGGACTTAAAACATATTTTACCCATTCTGAAATGTTGAATACTGGGTACTATTTGTTAGCTCTTATGTTTGATAAAGATCCAATTAAATTTAGTAGTGAGTTGGTGATGCCTCATCCCCAGTTAGATAAAAGCCACTAGATGCTGCATCTTCAAATCAACAAGTAGTAATTTATGGCTTCTTTGGGCTTATGGTGTGCTACCCTTGTATTACATACCCTCCTCCCACAAAATACTACAGATTAATATTCATTTTAGCTATGAGCATTCATTTTGGTATTGTGTGAGTTTTGATGGTATTGTATTGATTTGCAGATAAGTCAAGAAAAGATAAATTGTGATGCTGATGCTTGCTAATTTATATTTCTTCACTGTTAGTTATATAAATTTACACAAGTAGAATAGAGATGGATCTATTAAGTATGTGCTTGTTTCTATTTATTATTTTAAAAAAATAGTAGTTATATGAACCCATGTTTTAGGTTTAAGGACTTTATAGTTCATCTAAAATTTGATCTAAAACATGACCAGTAAATTTAAATTTTCACAAGTGAAAATAAACCAGTTCTAGATTGGCCTACTAGAGTCAAGGTTGTTACTGGTGCAGCTCGTGGAATGGCTTACTTGGGTAAGACCGTAAGTTTCTTCTTTTTCTTAGTATTCTCAACTCAAGTCTATAATTATCCACAGAAGACAAGTTGTTTCCATGGCACTACATGTTCCGTTTATGCTTGGAGGCATTCTTTTAAAATATATATTTTTTTCTTTAAACTTTGTAGTATTCGGTATTACTATGCCATGCTGATAGTTTCAAATTCCCTTAGTTTAGATATGGGTGTTTTTTTAATTCTTATTCCCTAATAAAATTTCTTTCAACCAAACTTGTGTGTTTGCATATATCACTGTTTACTCCCCCCTTATAATATTTAGTTGCATGACTATCTAACCTTGGAATTTTTTACTTTTGTGGTTATTATTATATTTTATGAGTCAATATTTCCTCTAGGTCCTTCAAAGAAAGACCGAAGAAGCTGCAATGGCCACCAAGAGGTTAAAGGAGTTGTTAGAAGCTCATAAATCTTCTAGCGAAACACTTCAGGTTTGGTTTCTTTTTAGCACAGCTTATGGTCACTTTTAAGGATTGGCATGTCCTCTTGCATGAGACATGGGGAAGTTTATTGTATCATTTGAAATGGATAATAAGTTTGAATTGATTCTTTAGAGCAATGAGAAGTCCAATAATAATAATAATAATACTTTATATGTATAAATTATCCAATTATATATAAGTTGCATAATTAAGAAGCATGTGTTTCTCTATAGGTTCTAGCTCAACATTTTTCACAAGCTATAGCTAGGGACATGTGTTAGGAAGGAGGTCAATTATTTGCATAGTACGTTAAAATTAAAGAATGAAAACAAAGCTTTGAGGGTCATAATAGCTATCTTTATCTAGCTAGTCGTAGCTGCTCTATAGCCAAGATCTATTTTCATGATGTCAAAAATAATTTTAAGGGCCAAAAATTAAACTTGCCAATAAATGAACTGGTTATATGAGACAACATTTAGGGAAAAATAAATCAAAGACTAACTGAATCCATGAGTGGATTACAAAACAAACCTAGGTGAGTTGGTTTGTTTTTATATTTGTTATATCACTTGTGTTCAGTTAGTTTGAAGAAATATTAGTCGGTGGATGTCTATTATGCTCCTGGCTAAATAAGAATAAAATAGAAGTGGTAGATCACACTCATCATTTTGTGAAGGGGAGGTAACATGACTAACTAACAAATTGTTTTGGATTAAGCCATGTGAAACAATTTTTGTTTTCTTTCTTTTTAAATTGTTTTGGATTAAGCCATTTGGATTTTGATTTGTGCTTACTTAGCTACCTTGAAGCCAAAGAATCCTTGGTAAAGAACTTCAATGCATCTAGTGCAACACTGGTAGAGGATGAAACTAGGAAGTTATCTGGTATGGATTTTTTTCTCCAGGTCCTCCATGTTTCTTTAAATACTTTTACATTGTTATGTTTTTTTAAATAATTTAATTATTGTTATTATTATTATTTGGGACTTTGTATCATCATATGTAAATACAAATTATTTTGTAGGCAAGATACTAATTAGTTTGCTTGTCTTTTCTTTCTATTTTTGTAAAGTATTTTTTTTCTATTTTTAATTTTTTTATAAAAATAAAGCATTCTAAGACGGGGTTATTTAAAAAACTGTCTTAGAATATATACTTTCTAAGACGATTTTTGATACAATCCTACCCTGCAAGGGCATTGGATAGAAGACTCCAAGTAAATTGGGTCAGAGATGCAAGAGAAGACCCTTGGGTTCTCATGAGCTTTAGGGTAGATTTCGGGCCCATAGGCTAAGTATAAGCCCACTTATCTATGTACATATTAGATTAAGGTTTCATTATTTTTGGGTCTTGTATTTAGGGCTCCATAATGTAGGTAGGGTACCCTTGAAATGTAGGATTTTTTAGTCCTTGTATTTTAGGGCACCTAGACTAGTTTTTGTATTAGGGGTAGTTTTGTAATTTCATATGCATTGAGTGAATATTTGATGTGTGTGTTGGGAAATAAATTTAATTTAATTGGGAGAAGCCCAATCCAATTAAATTTTAGAGGGGGGGGGGGTGAGCATTTACTTCCTACACCCCATTGTCACATCATATAGTCATCATACTTTGTGCATGTCCTTCATGCTTTACATGTCTCATGACACCTAAGCACAATTAGTGGAAAATCTTGGACTTGATCTTGGATTAGTGGGCTGAAGCATAGCTAAAATTCACTAATCATAATTAGTGAAATTTTGGCTCCAAAATTTTGCTCCACAAATTCAATTTCAAATTCAAGTGAAGTTTGAATAGAAATTCAAATTTTCCTCCAATTTTGTGTGACACATAGGCTATAAATAGAGGTTATGTGTGTGCATTTTTTCAACTTTGATCATTGGAGAATTAAACTTCAAAGTTCAGACCTCTTTTGAGTCACTCAATTTCGTGCTCTTTCTCTTCCTCTCCTTTCATTCATCTTCTTCTACCTTCAAGGTCTTATCCATGGCTTCCTAGGGCTTAGATTTTCTTTTAGACTCATCTTCTCCTTGAAGTGGCATCTCCAATCATCTTTCTCCCTCTCTTTTATGCTGCAATCAGACCTCAAGAAGCAAAAGACTCCATTGATGAAGAAGATGAAAGGCCTACAAGCTCCACATGGAGCTACATCAGTATTTATGGAACCATCGTCGAAAGTCTTGACTTTCAACGATGTTGAAAGTGATTTAGAACCATCGTTGTAGGGTCTTTTTGCAGTAGTGCAGGTAACTAAGTCCAATTCTTGCATCTTAGAGTCTTGTGTGTGAAAGTGGTCATTGCCATGTTAGTCATGAAAGCCTTAAAAACTTTTGTTTGGCTTCATATAAAAGGTTATCTAGTCATAGATGGAGATTAGAACAACAAATTTGTTTGCAAAGGAGACAAATATGATGTCCTTATTACTCCTTAGTTTATGGAGCAAGAATGAGATAAGTAACTCCTAAGAAAACCAAACACAGATAGAATATAATATGATGATTGTTACTAGATAAAGAATTATTGATTATCTAAACATAGGTTTCATATGTCACAAGGGCACAAGATTCAAACAAAGTTGCCTAGTATTTTCACACACAAAGCCTTCTTATCTAAAATTAAAGTAAGCAATTATAGGTGTAAACATTGCTATACATAAGGAGAAAACAAGGTTTAATATTTTGTAACTTTTCCATTGACATGCAAATCTACTAAAACATATGCAACCTAACCACATAAAAGCAAGAGTCCTTTTAAAAGCAATGCTGAATCAGATGAGTATTTCACTAGAGATTATGGACATGTGAATTGGTTAAATCTAGGATACAAAGTAGGGTCAAAACAGGGAATGACAACAAAATATAAGGTTGTAGATAATAACTACAATACTGATCTTTTGTATTATATTGATATTTTTGAAACATTTAACATGTAAAATATCTAATTTGATGTCATAAATGTGTAGAAATGTATAATATCTTTTCATGGTTGCATTTAACAACTTAGATGCCTTTTTCAAATTTTAGAAACTCAAACGAAAGGCCAATATTGATCAATGATCACTGCTTGGTTGGAAGGTAAAGTGTTGGCCAGCCATAGGTGCTGGTGAGATTGCAAAAGGTTAAGAATGACAAAGAAGAATATTGTGTGAGCTAAAGTTGCTGGAAAGGTTGCAAGATAAAGACATGTAGTTAACCAAACTTCCAAAGGTTTGAGAAACCAAAAAAAAAATTGAAGGTTGAAAACATATTTTTAATATAACAACACAAGTTAAACACATGAACCAGAATATGAAATATAAAAGAAAATACCACTTTACCACATAATACATATGCATAGAACATAAAACTATAAATGCATCACAGACATGGCCTTTTAATGATAAAAGCTTATCTTTAAAGTAAGATTTGTGATACCCTCTACCCCATACATATATGTACTAATAAAAGGAAAAGAAATCATAATTAATTAAAAGTTTTTAAAACACATTTAAATAAAATCCTTTCAACAGAGTAAAAGGCTCACATTCACCTTTTTTTTACATCATATTCAAACTTGTCCAAATAAATAATAAAGTCATCTCGGCTCATACAAGGCCACCTAAGACTTCATACAATTAATATAAAAACCTATATCCCAATGTCACATCCTATCAGAACATTGTGTCCCGACGTCCTTCAGCACAAGGTTCCTTAAAGCAATTCACCTAGTCATCTGCTCCCCCGAATACAAAGTTCAAGATCATCACAGGATCCAAATATAAACAACACACAGGGAGTGAGTTATCACATTCCTAACTAATAGAGAAACAAGACAACTAGATATACATATCATATAAATGAGATACAACTTACTTAAACATAACTCACGTAATTCCACCACTTTGTCATTTAAAATTCACTTTTCAATCATCAATCACATTACACATGAATCACACACTCCGATCAAGACATAATAACACATCAATTTTGTAATAAACAATTAGCAAACGTATGCAACAGTTATGCTAAGACTCAAGCCTATATACAATGTGGTACCATGTAAGTGAAAAACCACCCTAGGGTGCTTAGGAGTACATAACAAGACACACCACAACATGGGTATGTCAGGTTACTCTCACTAAGTAAAATCATAGGGAGACCAGTCAGGGTCACGCTGTTTTGCGAGAATGCTCTAACCATGTGGGATTGACACAGGCTTAAAGGAGCACTCAAACCGGGTGTATTTACCCCCAAGGCCTACACTCCAAAGAGTCCGTCAGGGCCTCTCCCTTCTGATTCAGGTCCAACCCCTAAAATAATTTGTTGCATGAAGACACTGCTAATGAATTATACAATACACATGACCTCACACTCTTGTTTTAAACACGTTTAACACATTGCGCTACAATTTAGCACTGGTTCCTAAAAAGGAAACCAACATTTTCTCTTTAATACTAGTTCCTAAATAGGAAACCTACATTTTTTCTTTAACACTGCGCATCAACACTTTTCTCAAGATAACACTGGTCGGGTTAGTGTATAATTCACAGCTCACAACACAAGTAATGTCACATCAAGTGTTAACCACACACTTATTCATAACTAAAACTTGTTCACAATTTCACATCTCATAATGTCACAATCCACCAAGTGTTAACCAAACACGTTCTCATAACTTCACATCAAGTGTTAACCAAACACGTTCAACACATTGCGTTACAATTTAACGCTGGTTTCTAAATAGGAAACATACACTTTCTTTTTAACATTGTGCATAAACATTTTCTCAATATCAACACTGATTAGATTATTGTATAATTCACAACTCATAACATAATTATTGTCACATAAGTGTTATACACACACACACACACTTATTCATAATCAAATATCATGCCCACAATTTAACATCTCATAATGTCACAATCAATCATCTCATGTTTACATATATCTCACAAATTGACACATTCCACTTTATACTACTTAATCTTCATAATTATATTATGATGTCATTATAATAATTTATTACACCTCATAACTCATATACACATCACACAGTAATCATATTTGCATGACACAAAACATAAATATATATATATATATATATATATATATATATATATATATATATATATATATATATATATATATATATATATATATAGTAAATCAAGCTACATTATTTTTAATCAAAAGTATTTTTATAACAATTAATTTAATATTACATCAAAAGAAATTACCATTAGGCATTAACCTTACAACTTTCTTTAATTTATTATTTTAGTATTACAATAAATATATTCACATAACATGTTGATCATCGTCGTGAAAAAAAATTAGAATAATATAATAATTTGTATAAAATAAGTCATTGAATAATATTATTTAGAATATAATTCACGTTAATAAAAAGAGCTCAATTTTTTTAAGGGTTCACATTCAACGCAAGAACACATCAATTTCACAGCAATTTCTCATTGGAACATCAACTGGTTCATCAAACATATATAATTCACCATTATAATTATAAGAATAAAATAAAAAATTACGGAAACACCCCAAAGTCCATTCCAATTGATACTATAAGGATCCCTACATATGTTCTCACTACTCCCCAATTGTAAATAACTCATCCCTTATCTCAATGTAGTCACTCAAGCATTCTCCGTTATCAGTTGTGGTATTTTTGGTGCTCTCCAGAGCTTCTCCTCCGGTTTCTTTGTTAGGGTTCCCAAACGTTAGAGAGAAGGAGAAGGGATTGAAGCCTCCATTCCAAGGTCTTACGAGTGATGCATCTTTCTCCATTCACAGGCATTCTTTTGTAAATCCCAACGGTGAAGGTGTGCATAATTAAATTTCGGACCACATATCAAAATTGCATGACAATCCAACGGTTAACGAGTTTGGGATCATAGTTTTACCGAAACAATTTTGGGTTTCTGCAGGAAAGAAAAAGTTATAATGCGAAGGGTATTTCTATTAGCTTCTTTCTTAATTCCCAATGGTGAGAAGGGTCAAAATTGAGTTGCAAACCTAGTACTTAAATTTCACGACGATCCAACGGTGAATGAGTCGGAGATCGTCATTTTTTTGAGATAGATTTGGTGGTATGCGAAAAAAAAGGGTTTTGGGAGGAGAAGAGGGGAAAACGAAATTGAAACAAAGAGGAGGCATCGTCATTGTTGAAAACTGACCTAACACTCTATTTATAGCTAGGGTACATACAACTTATTATTTACTCTATTTATTTATTTTTATTATTTTATAAAAATGAACTCTATTTTATTCTCTATCAAATGAATAAATAAAATACTTTTTTTTCTCAAACCATTATTTTAATTAATAAAGTTATTTCTCCTTATTTATTTAACTATAAAAACCTGATCATTTTTCTGAAACTTTATTTATTTATTTAATTTACTAAAAAACTTTTTAAATTTATTTAAAAAAAAATAGGATGTTACAAGATTCATACTATTCTACAGTTACATCTTATATCTCTATACTGAAGCATCCTGATTTTTTGTGCTATAACAGATGCATATATGGTTGGAATATTTGAATATTAGCAATCTCATATCTCTAAACATAAGCATCACAGTTTTGTTGGGTAACGGGTTCATATATAGTTGGAACATTTGAATATTGGCACCGGACCGGAACTTTTACAGGATCCATTGAATTTTAATAACACCATATACAACTCATGCCATCTAATATCAGAGTAATTTTATATTCAAACCAAAAGGATTTAAGCATTAAAACAAAATTCACCAACCCATATCCTCTCAGAGGCACTAAAACCTCATGGGAAATGGTTTAAATATAGAAACTTCTCTTAAGTGGATAAAAATATATATTGTTAGAATTTGGATTTGAACTTAATTCAACCCGATCAAATTAGATTGTAAAATTAGGATTTTTCATCACTTATATATTTTATCTTGACATATCTCTAGTCGACGTGGAATTTAGGTTTTTCCCACCTATATTTCAGCCAAGGTACAAGACTTCTTTTTGCACAACTGCTGTCCCCTATCCAATGTTTCATATACTGCCAAACACATTGAGGTAACATACTCTAACATTCCTTAGGCATATCTATGTCCTAGTATCTCATCTGTAAATATTTGGCAGTTTTCATTGATAATGCCACCTCTTTCAGCTGTTGTAAATGAAAATGAGATTTAGCTAATGCTATGTACTAATATTAATATGTTGTACTGAAATGAATCGATATTAACATCAACAGCAATACAAGATGGATTTGTTGTTTGGCTATTTCAAATCACCCAGCTGTTCTAGAGAACAAAAACATAAAACCCTTTATACATAGAAATTAGAAACAGTTAAACCCTAGATAAGAAAGAAAGATGAAAATAAAAATCGATCCATCTTCTTGTCTTGTTGATTACTTCATTTTCAACTTCTTGAAATCCATGGCAATGCAAGGGATTCTTCATATTCCAGCACATATATGAACATTCATCTCCTAAAACTCCAAGCTGATACAGAAAACAATGGTCTGTCACTCCAGCAGACAAGTAAACAATCATTCTCTTCTCGAAATTTGTATTTATTACTATATCTCTGCAACAGATTCTTTGCTTCTAACCTCCCATTGTAGCTCAAAGGTACCTTTTCAAAACCAGCCATTTCAAGTCTTCGAATCCATTTCTCGAGTTTCTCATGTCTCTCCTTTCTATCAACACCCTCACAAGCAATGATGTTCTTTATCTGCTCTCCAAGAAGCTTGCTCTCAAGTTTTTGCCTCTCTACTGATGTTTTCATAACAGTAGAGTCCAAGCAGTCAAACAATGCACTGTAAAAGTACAATGCTCTATCAACTCTCTCCATCAAATTGGAACCATTCAGATTTGATTCTTGTTCAGTAATCACTACTAGTTTTGGTTGAAGTTTTCTAATAGCATTGAGAAAGATCCCCATCTTAGGTGAGGCACCCAAGGAAAGCGGTGACAAAGCAGAATCAGGACTCAAGGTATATGCATTGATCATATCTCTCTCAAGCCACTCTGCAAAAGTCCTTTGACCCATATGCAGTGCTCTCTGCACATTCATAGATGCTGCCGCAGCCGGTGAGATCCTCCCTGCCATATCATCATCAGTGGCAAGAAGAGAATGCAGCTGAAGAACAGAAGTGATTGCAAGAGCATCTCCTATCTTTACAGGCAACTTCTCAAAGTCAACATCTTCCAGTTTGCTAACAACTGGATAGAACTGCAAAGGAAAATCCAATTTCCCAGCTTCAGTTGTCAAATGAAAGTTCATTTGGTCTAATACTTCTTTCTTCTCGTGAATTCCTGTAATTTTCAGATGGGGTGGACCTCCCTGACGGTTTTTGAAAGTTAGTAGAAGATCTATCCATTGAGTTGGCTCACAACAGTGAAGATCAATAATGTGAACCACCTTTTCGCACTCCATGGCCTCAGCAATGGCATGGTTTGTGATCAGGTATGAGAACTTCAAAAATGGACACAGTTCATAGAAGTATTTCTGAACAAGGATATCTTCAGAAGATAATGATGTTTTTGATGGATTGAGAGACTTATATACACCAGGCAAATTTTTTATTATCCTGTAACCAAGTGCTTCACTGAAATAAGTGACCATCCTTTGCACTGCATTACCATCAGGAGATGAAATCTGATATATGTACTCAAGGCCAATATCTGCATTCTTGATGCTTCCAGATGCAACACATTTGGCACAGTCAATAAGAAGGCTTATTGGATTTAAGCCCTGGGAGTCCCATCTCAGCTCCCTCAGCCACTGGGATGGCGAACCTAATCCATCCATAATAGCTGGATTAGCATAAATGAGAGCCGTAGGTGTGAAAAGAGAAAATATAGGATGTTCATTCTACTCAGAGCATGTAAATGTTTGATAAAAACAGTTCCAGATACAATTTGTCAATCAGACAATGACACTTGGGAGTTTTCTTCTTCCTTTCCTTTTCAGAAGATATTACTTTTTGGTAGTGAGAAAAGCAGTGAACTCTCTTATGTTTCTTTCTTGTTTCAAAAAAGCTTTGATTTTTAACCAAGCTAAATGGCGTCGTGTGATCAACGTAACCAACCTTACCTAGTGGAACAAGGTATTATTATTGTTGTATGTTTTTTAATTAAAAAAGTGATTCATTAGGAAAAGCACAAATGAACAGGCAAAGTTCTTACTGTAAACAGGTCATGAAGTTCATGGGGTAATTATTCTGCTCTTTTATCAAACTCTCTGTGTGTAAAAGAAAAGTTAATTGAAGAGAAAACGTAAAGTTTCTTAGAGAAAGGTGCAATATTAATGCAGATATATCTCATTTTTAGTAATTGATCAACTTACCATGCACCTAAGGTCACAGCCTGGTTAATTATTTTAGATTTGTTCAGAATTTCAGATACAATCTTTGATTCTGTTGTGGAAGCAGCTGTTGTTTCCCATTTCAAAGGGAAATTTTAACTAATTTCTATACTGCAAACTATCTCCTAAATCTCAACAGGATGCAATATCCAATGACCAAGCATAGTTTTTGTGCTTTTTTGGTGACTTTAGTTTACTATTTTGATATTTATACTAACAAAATTTTTACATACTTACACTGTTATGCTCTAGATTTCTTTTCATTATTTTTGAAGGGCTAAAACTTTTAACAGCTATTGAGCAATCATATCCTTGAGGAAGCATGTGAACAGTTTAAAGTTTCTATTGTTTTCTACCCTTTCTGTTTCTAATGCAGCCTTTTCTTTAACCATGAATTTCATAAAGGCAAAAAATCAAAATACTATTACCTGTGTCCATAAGATGCAACTTCAGATTAATAACAGCTAGTGTTATTGGCAAGGCCCAAAAGGCCTCTTAGAGCAAAACCAAAAGTCCAAAAATGTTCCTCAGCTTGATGCGAAGCTCTACAGTCTTTGGTGATATGGGGATTTATAGTTGAGTTAAAGCTCTTGTCTCGAAGAGTATTCCCAAGAATGGACAATAAAAGTGGTTGATAATGTCACCTCTAATTTGTCATCCTTCAGGCAGCAAAGAATATGCAATTTGTCAATTGCTAAACCCTCCCCGCTCAGCATTGTCTCTTTTTAGAGTAGAAGATTTTAGTGCTGGCCAAAACGGGTTATTTGTCAAAAACAAGCATGTCCAAACGGCCATTACTTGTTTCTTAGTGGTTGGTGATGAGGATAGCAAGGAAAATCTTAGGAAGATCCTCCAAAAGAAAACTTGGATTCATGTTAAAGGTTAGACCCTCCACTTGGGAACTTCTCCTTGGACAAAGGAGAAAACAAACAGGTCAATACCTGAGATTGAGAAGAAAATGTGAATCTGTTGTTTTATATGCATATTCACACATTGGAAGTGGTTACAATATCTTGTGCTCTCTATGCAACAAGTAGTGTTCTTCTAAGCACTGCACAAACTTCGGACCTATATATACATAATAATAATCAAGTTGGCTTAGAATAAGCTTCATTCATGGCGTATAATCAAAGGTCATTGGTTAGGACATTTTGGATCGGTGTCCTATATGGATAACATTTGTAACAAAATAAAAAATTGATTCATGAATTCGTTATTATTAGGATTTTGTTAGCCGATTATTCAACAGGTTTTTGCCACAACATATAAAAACAAAAAATAAACTAAGAATGTGGTCTGAGTGGTCTAAAATAATTGACCAATAGCGATGCACAATGTACAGGAAAGAATAATCACTCAAACAATTTCACTGCTTCTAGAAGAAATATTTTTTTTATAACCAACGAGAATAAATATAAACTAGATCTTCCAAGAATGGTGTTAACTAGAAAAAAATTGATAGAATTATTTATTTAAATTCAAATTTGACTCAATTAAAATTATGAGATAAGACGGGATCAATCTACTTTTTTGATACAATATATCAATATTAACATTATGGGTAAATAATTAAATTATAAAATTAAAATGAATGATATTAACAGAAATTTAATATTATATTTTACAAAATATTAATTGTTTAAGTCAAAAAGTTTTATTATTAGTTATCAAGAATGAAAGAAATGAACGATAGCTTTCGAATTCATTCATCAAAGTATTACAAAGGTGATTTATTTATACAAATATAGAGAATAACCAACTTCTAGTAACTCCTAGTAACTAACTTCAATAACTTCTAGTAACATAACTAAGTAACTATTCACCTAACTTCTAATAACTCCTAGTAACTAACTTCAACCGCTTAATCGTGATACCCTTCCTCAAGTTGGCGAATAGATGTTAATCATTCCCAACTTGGCAATGAATTTACCAAAAATCGGGCTTGAAAGTGTTTTTGTAAAAACATCTGCAACCTGGTGTTGACTCTTGACATGGACAAGCTTGACTACTTTGGACTGAACATATTCTCTAATGAAATGATGATCAATGTCAATGTGCTTGGATCGTTCATGATGAGCAGGGTTTGAAGCAAGACTTATAGCAGATTTATTATCACAATATAACATCACAGAGGGCACATCAACTTCAAAGTGAAGAAGTAACTTGCTTAACCAAACAATTTCACTAGTAACAGAAGACAAGACACGATATTCAGCTTCAGTGGATAATTTTGAAACAGTGGGTTGTTTCTTAGAATGCCAAGAAAGAAGGTTGTTTCCCAAAAAGACACAAAAGCCAGAAGTGGATCTTCTGGTATCAACACAACTGGCCCAATCAGCATCCGCAAAGGCAGTGAGGTTGAGAGATTTCTGAGCAGGGAAAAACAAACCTTGTCCAGGAGCAGATTTGATATACTGCAGAAGATGATGAACAACATGTAGGTGAGGAACTCTAGGTGCTTTCATAAATTGACTTAAGTGATTCACAACAAAGGTAATATCAGGCCGTGAGATGGTCAAATAAAGCAATCTACCAATTAATCTTTTGTACATTGATGGATCAGGGAGTAAGTTTCCATCATGAAGATTGAGTTTCAGATTGGGATCCATTGGTAAATTGGAAGGTTTGCAGACCAAGAAACCTGTATCTTCCAAAAGAGATAGAGCATACTTTCGCTGGGATAGTGAGATACCTCTATTGGATTTGGCTATTTCTAAGCCAAGAAAATGTTTCAAAGGGCCAAGGATTTTCAATTGAAACAAAGACTATAATTTGGTCTGAACAGCTTGTACGAAGGCAATATTGGACCCTGACAGGATGATGTCATCTACATATACTAGTAAAATGACTAAGGAATTGCCTGAGCCAATAGTAAAAAGGGAGTAATCATGTTTGGATTTATGGAATCCATGACTAAGAAGAGTAGTGGAGAACTTACAGAACCATTGTCTAGAGGCTTGTTTTAGGCCAAATAATTATTTGTTCAATTTGCATACCAATGAAGGATTGGATGACTTGTATCCCTTGGGAAGTTCCATATAAACTTCTTCAAACAAATCGCCATTCAAAAAAGCATTGTTAACATCCAATTGTAGAAGGCACCAGTTTTTAGCAGCAGCAACACAAAGCAGAACTCTCACAGTGGTAAGTTTGGCTACTGGAGAGAATGTATAAGAGAAATCGATCCCAGCTTATTGTGTATAACCTTTGGCAACCAATTGTGCTTTGTATCTATCTACAGAGCCATCCATTTTGTATTTAACTTTATACACCCATCGACATCCTATACAATGCTTACCAGGTGGTAATGGAACAAGTGTCCAAGTGGAATTTGCTTCAAGAGATTGGATTTCCTCATGCATTGCTTGACGCCATTTAGGATAAGGAACATCTTAATGATAGAACTGAGGTTCATAGACAGAGGAGATGTGATTAATGAAAGTTCAATAATGAGGGCTAAGAGGCAATAGGGAACAATGATGTTGGATGGGATATGCAGCCTGAGATTATGATATTACATAACCAGACACGTATAAGAGATGCTTAGAGTGGCATGTACTCCTTCTTAAGGTGACAGAGGGCAAAGTGTGAGGATGATCTGAGCCAGGGATTGAGGATGAATCAGTTGGGTCATGGTTAAAGCGATTAGTTGGTTGTGGTGATTGGCTACTAGTCTGGTCGGGGTTTGGTAAGGTATTAGTTATAGGAATGGGAATAACCAAATCAAGTAAAGGATCCGAAATGACTTGAGGCTGTGAAATGGTTTGAAAAGGAAAAATGGATTCATGAAAGACAACATCTCTAGACACAAAAAATTTCTTAGTGTCTAGGTGTCGCAACCTACCCTTCAGCGGGAGGGCGACGCGTGACTCGTGGGTGCGTCTTCCAAGAAAGGAATACGAGCGGAGTCACCACCAATGTTTATTTGAGGAAAACGTCGGAAAAGACGTGGTCTACAAACTTTAAGTGAAAGGTTCGGGAGTTGTATTTACGCACGGGGAAGGTATTAGCACCCCACACGTCCGTCGCAAGAGACGACAACCTTTAATCAAATGTGCAAATATAACTTCAATTTTATGTTATTTTCCCTTTTTTACGTTCTTATGTCTTTTATGCACCTTTTATATTTTTGTCTTTTTGTGGTCGACGAGGGTGTTTCCCTTGCTCCTACGAATTCCTCAATTGTGATAAGGAAATCAGACCTACGTAGTTCTTTGAGAACTAAGCGTTGGTTAAGTTTTTTTTATCCTTTTTAGAAAGATATATTTTGATTGAAAAGTCTTTTAAGGCGTTGAACCATTAAATAATCTTTCGGTTCTTTTTGAAAGGAGAGAAAACATTAAGGCATTGGACCATTAATGATCTCTTATTTTTTGAAAGAGGTAGTAAAGCTACATGTTGACTTTAGGCCCTTTTTTAGAAATCTACATTTAACCAATAAAAGTAGAAAAGACCATTTCAAGGCGTTGGCCTTAAGAATGGCTTGTTTAGGTGATAACAAAAGCTTGATTTATGAATTGATTTTAGTCTTAGTTTCACTTTTGTTATTAGTCAATTCGATTAAGAAAGAAAAATCCCAAAGAAAAACTTCCGATTGATTTTTTTTTATTATTTTACTAAAAGATATTTTTTATTATTATATTATTTTTTTGCCTCTTTTTGGTTTTAAACGTGGTTACGGCATGACCGAACGATCGGATTTCATTTTAACAGAAATTAAAAGATGTTACAATACGAATGATCGATGGAAATTTATTTTAGTTTTTTATTAGGTGAGAAAATGACTTAAATAAATGACTAAAGCACGTCAAAAGAGGTACAGAAAGTAAATGAAATAAAAATAAAAGCACGCGAATCAAATGAGGACCACTAAGGGTACATAGAATGAATTGAAAAAGTTCAATTTTGGGAACTTACCAGTTGAAGACCGAAGAACGATGAAGAACGAACGAAGAACGACGAAGAACGGTTGAAAATCTTCACGAAATCACCCACGGAAACGTCACAGAAGCGTTACGGAAGCACCTCGGCTTAGATTTTCTTCACGGAAATAATTTTTCTCACTAATTTTAAGTGATTCTCAGATACCAGGAGGGTTGACCATTTTTGTTCTTCCCTCCTCCCCCTATTTATAGGAAAATGAGGGAGGAGCTTGCCACCCAGCTCGCTCAGGCGAGCTAGGTTGCTTCCTCCAGAAGGCATCGCCTTCTGGAGAACTTCCTGGAAGGCCCAAGTGGGCCTGGTTTCTATTTGCACCCCCTATTTACTAAATACACCCCCGCCTTTTTTTGTTGATTCTTTTTCCGTAACGTTACGGAACTTTACGAATTACGTAACGATACTTGTTTTCTTTCCGTAATGTCACGAAATCTTACGGATTAGGTAACCATCCCTTCTTTGGCTTCCGGAATGTTATGGAACTTTACGGATTGCACATTAACACTTCCTTTTGACTTCCGACATGTCACAAAACTTCACGGATTGTGCAACAATGCTTTCTTTTGACTTCCGGCATGTCACGGAACTTCACGAATTGCCTAACGATGGGTGCCAAGTACCTCGAAGTGGTCAAATGAGGGTCGCATCCCAACAAACGGATGGTCCTCGGACGAAATTAGGGTATGATAGTTGCCCCTCTTTACTTGTCTTTTATTGGAGATAAAAGGGAAGTAAAGATAAAACACTAATTTCGTTCGAGCGAAACACCATTCGGTCGACGAATCTCCCTGCCAGCGGAACTTGCAAAAATTTTGAAAATAATCAGTACCGAATGACCAACATCGTCCTGATACTGTCGAGTTCGTTCCTCTTGGTTGACACAAGGCGTAGAATGACCATAATTTGTCTCTGCTTGCCCTTGGACACAATCGAGCCTGGGTGGCAAGGCGCAGAATGACCATAATTTGTCTCTGCGTGCCACCGGACACGATCGCCTCTGGATCGCGAAAAGGTGTGGGGAATGACCATAATTTGTCTCCGCCCACCTCTCGACTTACTGTCCCTGAATGACAAAGGGCGCAGAGTGACCATAATTTGTCTCTGCGCGTTTATCACTCGACTTGCGAAATTTGAATGACAAAGGGTGCAGAATGACCATAATTTGTCTCTGCGCGTTTATCACTCATCGAGTCTTACAAATAGCAAAAGCGTGCAGATGACCATAATTTGTCTCTGCATGTCATCGGGCTCGCCGCCTCTGGATAACAAAAGGTAAAAAGTGCTAGACCAAATGGTTCCCGCATGTCATCGGGCCCGCCGCCTCTGGATGAAAAAAGGTAAAAAGTGCGGGACCAAATGGTTCCCGCATGTCATCGGGCCCGCCGCCTTTGGATAACAAAAGGTAAAAAAGTGCGGGACCAAATGGTTCCCATATGTCATTGGGCCCACCGAAAAAGGTGAAAAAGTATGGGACCAAATGGTTCCCGCATGTCATCGGGCCCGCCGCCTCTGGATGACAAAAGGTAAAAAAGTACAGGACCAAATGGTTCCCGCATGTCATCGGACCCGCTGCCTCTGGATGACAAAAGGTAAAAAAGTGCGGGACCAAATGGTTTCCGTATGTCATCGGGCCCATCGAAAAGGGTGAAAAAGTATGGGACCAAATGGTTCCCGCATGTCATCGGGCCCGCCGCCTCTGGATGACAAAAGGTAAAAAATTACGGGACCAAATGGTTCCCGTATGTCATCGGGCTCGCCGCCTCTGGATGACAAAAGGTACAAAAGTGCGGGACCAAATGGTTCCCGCATGTCATTGGGCCCACCGCCTCTGGATGACAAAATGTGAAAAAGTATGGGACCAAATGGTTCTCGCATGTCATTGGGCCTGCCGCCTCTGGATGACAAAAGGTGAAAAAGTACGGGACCAAATGGTTCCCGCATGTCATCGGGCCCGCTACCTCTGGATGACAAAAGGTAAAAAAGTGCGGGACCAAATGGTTCTCGCATGTCATCGGGCCCACCGCCTGTGGATGACAAAAGGTAAAAAGTGCGGGACCAAATGGTTCCTGCATGTCATCTGGACCACCGCCTCTGGATTACAAAAAGGGTAGAAGACGATGTTAGTCTTTACATGCCATCGGACACGATTGTGTCTGGATGGCAAAAGGTGAGCGGAATGACCATAATTTGTCTACGCATGTCATCGAGCCCGTCGCCTCTGGATGACAAAAAGGGCGCAGAATGACCATAATTTGTCTCTGCGCGCCATTGAACACGACTATGTCTGAATGGCAAAAAGTGAGCAGAATGACCATAATTTGTCTCCGCGTGTCATCGGGCCCGCCGCCTCTGAATGACAAAAAGGGCAGAAGACGACGTTAGTCTTTGCGTGCCATCGGACACGATTGTGTCTGGATGGTAAAAGGTGAGCGGAATGACCATAATTTGTCTCCGCGTGTCATCGGGCTCGCTGCCTCTGGATGACAAAAAAGGCGCAGAATGACCATAATTTGTCTCTGCGCGCCATCGGACACGACTGTGTCTGAATGACAAAAGGTGAGCGGAATGACCATAATTTGTCTCTGCGCGTCACATGACCCCAGGGTCAGTATGACAGAAATTGTGGGGCGGCCGACAAAAGCGAGGCTCTTGCTCCTACGTATCCTCAATGAGGAACTCAGACCTACGTAGTTCTGGATAACTTGTGAGACTAAAAATAGTCTCGGTGTTTTCTTCACTAAAATGTGAACATGCTTTAGTAAAGAGACAAAACTTCCAACTGATTAGAGCAACATATGCTTTTTGGATAAAAACAATGTGTCTACCGGGGAAGGAGACTATGTTGATGAAATCTTCTCATAACTGTAAATAAGACTTTGGATGTTAGCATTTCGCCTCTAAATGACCATTTAGAGGAAACACTGGGCTCAACAAAAATAGAAGAAAATCACTCAAAGTGTATTAATCTCACACGGGTAAGTGTTTCATCCTAATTCTGAACCATAGATATGTCATCATTTGATTTTGCAAATCATTTTCTATCAAATCAAAGATTACATGCGTGATCATGGATCAATAGGACTTTTCCTCGGGAATGGTTTGTTTCTTGTGGGAAATTTGGCTTTGAGTGTTCTTGCCTTTTTCTTTTTCTGTTTTTGTTTAGTGTGAGGTGAACAAGCCACCGACGCACATGATTTTGGTTGGCAATCAAAGGGAGGGGACCACTTTAGATCGTGGTTTCCCCCCTTTTTTTTTGTTTACTTGGTGACAATTTTGTATTGTTCAGATATTGTCTGGTCCAAAGACCTTTCTACATATTTCTTCTATTTTCTTTCGATCTTTGATCGAGAATTTTCTTTCTTTTCGCTTTCTCTCAATCTTTGATTGGGAATTTTCTCTTTTTGCTTTCTTCCGAGGGCGAGGTTCATGATAAGTTGGGATTTTGGATCAAGGCTTGTAGAATGGATGGACATGGTATGTGTTAGGGTTTGGCCAGCGGTTTGGGGATAAAGGGGATGTCCCACATTATTTCCATGACACAAATGCAATAATGATAATTAGGAAATTTTATGCAAAACTAGTCATGCATGCACCTATGGGGACACTCAAGTGTCGAAAAAATTCTGGTCATGTGATGCTAGGGCTTATGATTCATTTTCCCTATTTAAGTCAACCCAGTGTTTCCAAAGTATGTTCTTTTATCAATTCATGCATTCATCCGAGTCCATTTTGGACATTCGGGAAAATTTTTACAGCATTCACCCTTCAGGTGTATTACACACATTTTCTTTCAAAAACTGGTTATGATCAGTGAACTTTTTGTCAAAGAAAAGCTGGAAGTTATCTCCTTTCACAAGCATGTTGTTTTCTAGCTAGACAACTTTTTATTTTCTTTTTTTCTTCCTTCTTCTTTTTCCATGAGGTATTTTGCTACCTAAACATACGTATATTTTTGTGAGGTATTTTTGCTATGCATATCCAAGGTATCTTGCTACCTAAACATAAATATATAGATATTTTGTGAGGTATCTTTTTGCTACATACATGCATATCTAAGGTATTTTCATACCTAAACACACATACATATATTTTGTGAGGTATGACTACCTTTCGAGCTTGTGCTAGTTTTATTTAAATTCCTAGGATCATGAGCAACTAGGTGCGTCCTACTATAAAAAGTGATCAAATAACAAGCATAAATTCAAAAGGTACTAGGTTGCCTCCTAATAGCGCTTCTTTAACGTCTTGAGCTAGACACATGATGACTTGTCGGTCACGGACCTAGTACTTTGCTTACCTTTGGCTTTGGACTTGGTCGCCTATTGGTCCGCCATGTGTCATAGGCAATACTCTAACCTTTTGTGGATGAGCTGAGGGGCTCTGGAGGTGGCGGCGATGCATTTTTTGCCTGTTGCTGATAGAGGCCCGTAATCAGAGCTGGAAACCCCAGGACCCTGTTGGACTTCTTTGGGTCCACTAGGTGTCCTACGGGTGTGATCCCTGCAAACAATAGATGACATCAGAAATCAGTTTGAGCCATATGCATACTTACCTATGTCGCGATGGCATGACCTTGCCGGGGGGTACGAGCACCCTGTAGGACTGATAGAGGCTCGTAACTAGAGCTGCAAATAGTAGATGGCATTAGAAATCAGTTGGAAATAATGCATACCTACCTATGTCGGGACGACACAGACCAACTGATACTTCCGCAGGGGGAGATTGACATTACGGTCGCTGGGTAGAATGTTGATAAGTAGCAATGTCATACATATCTGTGTAAGAGTGGTCATATTGGTGCGCACGATCCGCACTTGTCTCTTTGTAGCGGCACGGGTGAAATCTTGCCCCGGTATGCATAGTAGTTGCGTGATAGCCTCCCTCTTTGGTTGTATTTGCACAATTGGCACCCTCCAATATCAGGGGGTGGCCCAGGAACTGATAAAAGGAAACTACTGGCCCCTTATCCGGGAGTGCAAGTCTCGGTTAAGCATTTAAGGGCAGAGGACCTTAAATTCTTTTAAGGTGTAGATGTGGAGCCCTCTGAAAGCAAGGACGCATAGCCCTCTAAAGGCGAGGGAGTGCGCAGCCCTCCGAAGGCGCGGACGTGTCGCCCTCTAAAGGCAAGGGCGTGTAGCCCTCTGAAAAGGGGGACATGTAGTCCTCTAATGGTGAGGGCGTGTAGCCCTCCGAAGGCGAGGACATGTAGTCCTCTCAAGGGAAGGACGTATAGTCCTCTGAAGATGAGGGTGTGTAGCCCTCTGAAGGTGAGGATGTGAAGTCCTCTGAAGGCGAGGACGTGTAGTCCTCTAAAGGCGAGGACGCGTAGTCCTCTAAAGGCGAGGGCGTGTAGCCCACTAAAGGTGAGGGCGTGTAGCCCTCCGACGGTGAGGACGTGTAGTCCTCTGAAGGTGAGGGTGTGTAGCCCTCTGAAGGTGAGGACGTGTAGTTCTCTAAAGGCGAGGACGTGTAGTCCTCTAAAGGTGAGGACGTGTAGTCCTCTGAAGGCGTGCAACCCTCTGATGGCGAGGACTTGTAATCCTCTGATGGCGAGGACATGTAGTCCTCTGAAGGTGAGGACACGCTGTCCTCTGAAGGAGAAGGTACTAGTACCCAAGGGTCCACCCTTATGGAAAAGCATGAGATTGACTCATTTAAGAGGGTCGGTCATCCCAATTTCAAAAGATTTGGACATTAGATGTAGGAAATCTATGCAGTTAACATGATTTTTAGGGATGCTGATGCATGCAACCTTTGTCATGCAATTTGGTAAATGTGAACTTCATACGAAACAATGCAATGTAATGGAAAATTGTACAATGTTCATGACATTCTTTTCCTATTTTGTGATTTTGATTTTAATTTTGATTTTGATTTAATTTTTGGTAAACACAGATTGACTGTCCTTTTGAAAGAGGTGATAATTCATGCAACCTTATCCTATCTTTTGCAAATCTCTCTGGGAACTCCCTCAGAGTGTATGTTTTGTTTGATTTAGTCGCTTGACCATTTTGGAGTGACGGCAATGGAGCCGTTTTGATGTTTAATCAATCCATTGAAATCCCAGGGTTTGTCCCCTCTTTTTTTTTTGTTTTTAAAAAACATCGACGGGTGAGAACTTTTGATTTTCCCCTATGTTCACTTGAGGCTCATGCACGATGCCCCTCATTGCCCCAGTGTAAGGCTTTGAGATACTAATTGTTATCTTTCGTCATGGCCTTGTAGCTGGGAACCTATTGGGTGAGAACTTCTAATCTGCCCCTAGGTTTACTTGAGGCTCATGCACAGTGCCCCTCATTGCCCCACTGTAAGGCTTTGAGGTACCAATCGTTGTCTTTGTCATGACCTTGTAGCAGGGAACCTATTGGGTGGGAACTTCTAATCTTCCCCTAGGTTCACTTGAGGTTCATGCACGATGCCCCTCATTGCCCCAGTGTAGGGCTCTAAGGTATCCATCTTTGTTTTCACAACCTGGTAGCAAGGAAGAATGAAAGAAGCGGTTGATTCTTGCAAAAAGGATTTTCCAAGGACGAGAAATAGTTGAAGGATTTTTTTTAGTTGGCGGGTTAAGTCAAATGACTACTATTCTTGATAACTAACTTCTCTCTAAAAAGACAAACCTTTCGGAATGATAAAATGAGGTCACATGAATGTCTATATTTTTACTTGAAAACACAGTCAATCAAATGCTTTTTTTTAACTTTTTTGCTTTACTCGTTGTTTACGGCACCCCACCAACGTGCAGGACGAGTAATCTCTAATTGAACGGTCTTGGAAGTCAACACTCAGGAGCGCAGGTCGCTTGAGCAAACAGACCAATGGCTTGCACTCATATTCCGGTGGAAGTTGAATAAGCGAAGATGTGTTTGTGAGAGGATGAGGGACAAAAATGTCAATTTTATCCATTTAGCATTGTAACTTTGGTTTATAATAATGGCATAAAATTGAAAATCATGATGAGTTATTAGAGACATCTAACAACAGATTTCAAAATCGCCCCATGTGTGGTGTCGCTTGTCAACGTTAGGATTCACAAGCGATTCTCCTCAAATTTCAGCCAGCCCGCATCAATTAGACTTTGCACCTTACGCTTCGAGGTCAGATAGTGCTCAATGGAATGTCCCGGAATTCCTGCATGATATGCACATGTTACGTTCGAGTCGTATCCTTAGAGAAATGGAGGTTGAGGAACCTTGGTTGGGGTTATGGCTACCATTGCAGCATCAAGTAGATAATGGAGCAAGTTAGCATAGGACACCAGAATTGGGGTGAATTCTACAGGCTTTTTGCTGCAAAATTCCTTCCTTGGTTGGTGTTTTGATTCATGCTAAAGGTGGTGTTTAGCATTGGTTGTGTGGAAGGTGGGTTTTGTGGTTGATTTAGGGATGGCCTTTGTGGATAACTGGGTGGTAGGTAAGGAGAAGGGTTGTTATTGGCTGAGTAATGATGTTTGTTGGGTTGGTGGGAAACTTGGCCGTATAGGAATGGCAGTCACAACATGTGTTTCTCCCTCATCCTCGCCCTCTTCATTAGCCCAAGGTTTTTTGCATTTATCAAAGCATGATGATCAGATTTGCCTCTTTTTAGACCCACTTTGATCATTTCGCTAGCGAAGACCAAATCCGCAAAGCTTGAAGGTGTGTAACCCACCATTTTCCATAATAGAACACTAGTAATATGTCTACTATCATTGTTATTATTTCTTTCTTCGTCATTGTAGGTGGCACTTGAGTTGCCAAGTCTCTCCATCTTTGGGTGCATTCTTTGAAAGATTCATGCCCCCTTTTTGCACATGTTCTGTAGTTGCATCCTATCCGGAGCCATATCAGAGTTGCACTGATGTTGCCCAATGAATGCAACCATTAGGTCCTTCCAAGAATGGACTCAGGAAGGTTCTTACGTTAGTATACCAGGTGACAGTTGTCCCAGTAAGACTTTCTTGGGAAAAATGTATCAGCAGTTTCTCATCTTTTGCGTATGCCCCCATCTTTAGATGGTTCTTAGGGAAAGTAGTCCGGCACCTTGAACTTCGGAGGGGTGATGATATTGGGTACTAGGAACAACTCTTCTAGGTTAGCAAAGGCATAATCTTCACCTCCTTCAATGGCCCTAAGCCTTTCCTTTCGATGATCCAACTCTCCCATTTCAGCCATAGCATGAGGGTTTTTACCCGGTGTGGAATGCAAGGGGTGTGGTTGTGGGTGATACTGAGGGCCCTCCAAAGTGTTTTGCAGGGGTATATCACCAACTGCTTGCCCTTCAGTGGCATATCCGAGGCAAGGCTCGAAGTCGGCTAGATTGTGGTGGGGAATTTCATGTGTCTCCCCCACGATTTAAGAGACATGTACATGATGAGGTTGTCGACTCTCAATGAGTATGGGAGCGGAGTTATTGACATCCTCATTGGGAATGTATGCCACATTGGGTGGTGTATAGTTGGGAGGCAAGCCATATGGCGGGAAGGCGTGCTCGTTTTGAATTTTCACATCATGGGGTCGTCCGTACTTCCCAACTCTTTGCCCACCACATCTGAAGTTGGATGATTCATTTGGTTGAGATCAGATGGGGGCATCGGGTTCACCTTAGCAACAGCCCTGGTAGCGGCAACTGCAACCGCATTGGCTACCATTATCTTTCTTCATGCTCATCATGGCCTCCATCATTGTGGCCATCTGCTCTTTCATGGCCTCCATGTCGGCCTTCTTCTGCTCTCGCACCTCCTCTACTTCACCCATTACTCTAGCTCTAGCACGGGTTCGGTAAGGGCGCCGTAAAGCGTGTTCTTTTCTTTTTGATAACAATGATTAAGTTCTTTTTTTCAAGGAAAGAATGCAACGAGCAATGCAACCAATGAAAAGCACGGATGTATGCGAATGATGCACAGTATTGCGAATTTTTATGCAGGTCATGGGGTTGAATCAATTTAGATTTTCAACATGGTCCATGAAATCTTTGTCAAGGTGAAACTGGAAGTAACAAGGACATCAACAATCCTAAATGTGTTGGGCAGTAGACGAAGCAGTGATGTAACTCGATCCATCTTTTGCCCTAATTTTTGAAAGATGGTTACTTCCATGCTTCAACTTGACTTGATGAAACTTTTTGTAAAAGCATCAGCTTGGTTCAACCCTATAATCCAAGGAATGGCAATCCTGATCGCCAATACCTCAACAACATTTCATAGGGATGAATGACTCGGGCATACTTTAGGCTATGCATGGAAAATGTAATTATGAAATTGGGATGCCCGAAGAAACATCGTTTCCTAGTTAACCATGCGTTAGGTACCATGTTCAATCATTTTGTTTTTTAAATGAAATGGGTTTATGATCCCCAACATGGTTGGCTCATGGTACCGAACATATGCAACTAAGAATGCATCATGAAATTTCATGCTTCCCTTTTTGTTTTTGTTTTGTAGAGGAAAATGCAAGGATCATGCATGAGCGAACATGAAAACAAAAGGTATGCGGTTCGTAGAACAAAAAGTATATTGAACGCATATGCATGATGATGCAATGACTCATGCAAAATGTGATGCTGGAATATGATAACGGACAAATGCAGGAACGATATGTTCATTATGATGCCATGAAGAAATGCTTACGCAATGCATGATATGAATGCATGCTAGAGATAAAATGCGGGAGTGATTTGATTCACACTGATCTTTGGAGTAAAAACGCGGGATAAACTCATTTTATTCAGAAAGTTTATAATTAGTCAAGATCTGAGTGACAATACAAACTTTCCTAGCGGTTTCTAATTATATGGGCAATTAAGTCTATCATATGCTGACAATAGCTGAGAAGTCCGTGGATCTCCTCGGGGGCGGAGTAAGTGTCCGCCATTGCTTTGGCCTTGGCTAGCAATCAGGGAAGTTCTTGACTCCCGTTCAAGGTAAGAGCAAATCGGTCCATCCACATTGTTGCCTCTTGATCTAACGCGTCGATCACCCTTCCTCTAGCCTCATTTTCCGCGTACACTTGGGCATACTCGTCCGCCACTTTATGCTCGTGGGCCGTGGCTAGATTTAGCTCTTCTTGGTATTTGCTGACGATATCTAACATGTTGGTCTCTGTCTCGCATAATCGCTGAGACAAGTTTCTTTTGGACCTTGAGCAAACCTTCAACTCATCTTTCAAGATCAAACTGTCTACTCGTGATTGGTCCCTTTCCTCTCTCTGAAGCTTAAGCTCGCTGTTGCTGCCCCACATAGCCCCTCGGAACTTGTTCCGGCCGTGCTCTTCCCTACGAGCCCTCTTGGTCTCTTGTTCCTAGGCTTTGGTGGTTGCTATATTTATATCTCTCAGTTCGGCATTCTCCTTTCGGATTTTCAGAGCTGCTGATTTGAACCTTTCTTTGACTGTTTGGGCTTGCTCGAGTTCTGCCCTAAGGGCTTGCACCTCTTTGTCTTTCTCCGGTGCCTCAACTTCCTCCCTTTTAGCGGTTCTCAAACTCGGGAGCCAATCCAAACCTTGCACGTGGGCTTTCAACCACTTACGGTAGCCACCGATGGGCCCACTGCCCCTGAGTTCTTTGTCTTTCTTTTGCACCACCTCCCATGCCTTGCGGACCTTCTGAAGTGTCTCCACGTTGGTATTATTGAAACCTAATGAAATGACAGGCACGAGCTCTTCCTCTAGTGGTGCCCCTCTCATAGGGTAGCCAAGTTTCCATATAGCAAGAACGGGATTGTAACTGATGCAACCCCTTGTCCCCATCAAGGGAACATTTGGGAATCCTCCGCACGAAATAAGAACCCCGGTTCTTCCTTCTTTCAATCGAGGGAAGCATTTGACAGACGCTCCTTCTTTGTTTGCTAAGAGTCGGTCCCAATTTGCCCCTCCTTTCTCTGTGCATGAACGTTGGCTTTCTAGCGGGCAAGCATGCCTCACCTCTTGGCGAAAAAGGTGTGAAACCAACCATACATAAAGAGCTGGAGTACAGCAAACAATCCTCGTACTGCTCTTTTCACATCTTCGGTCGAAGGTGTCATATAGGTCGACTAGCATAGAGACAACCGGGCTTTCCTTGTGGTCATGATAGGCGAGAAAAGCGTCGATCGCTGCTAGATCCACCAACCCATCCACATTTGGAAAGAGGACTCCTCCGAAGATCAACAGTGCGAGAATGTCTATGAACGGGGCCCATTCGCCTCTACCTGCCAAGATTCTTGCTTTTGCCTCCAAACATTTTCTCGGTATTCTAACCACCCCATTTTCGACTTGCTTTCTGTGGTCTAATTCCTGCGCCAAGATTTGGACTATCTTAGAAATTCTAGCTAATGAGGGATAGAACCCTGAGAAGAGGTATGGTCTCCTTCCCCCTAGAGGACATCCTAGGATCTCTTCAAATTCTTCCACCATGGGTGATAGCTGGAAGTCCCCAAAGGTGAAGCACCTCAACGGCTGATCATAATACTGGGCGAGGGAGGCAATGGCCTCTGTGGAGACTTCTACCATGGCTAGGTCCGTGATTTTACCGTAAGCTTTGCAAAAAGCTTGCCGCTGGAGCTGCCCCATTAACTGCCCTAACTCTTTTAGACTGGTGATTCCTAGGCTCTTGACCTTGACTTGATAGAACCTCTTTTTAAGTGAAGGCGTTTGACTTGATCCCATGTTTTACTAAAGTGAAACAAAATTGGTGCGAATCAAAACTCCGACATCTATCATGGGTGGAATGGATGAATGCATGAAGAAATGCATATGATACAGATGCAATTTATGAATACGGGAGCCCGGGAAATTGTCTCCTTCTTAGATACAACGTCTTGGGGTAGCACAGTGCCCGACATATGTATTTAAGAAGGTGACACGGACCCTCCATTGGTTTGCCAAAGAGAGGGGATCAAGACATAACCCGTGCAAGATGCATATGCGAAAGGCACAACACGGGGATGTACATAGTACGACAATATTCACAAACAAATATAAGCAAAAGGGTACATGACACTTATGCATGGCAGTGTGAAAAATGGCACACAGCGTGTCTGCTCCGTGCCCCTATTCAAGGGACCTATATGGGAGGGAGCTAAAAAGGCTTTTAGTGATAATTCCCAAGGTGGTCATATCTCTCTTGATGGTCTCTAGAGGTATCATCCCCTTTGAAGAACATATTGCAGTAGTAGGGACTACTAGCAACAATATGTTATCAAAGAGAAAAACTCTAGATGAGGGTTTACTGTAATCAAGCAAGTCGGAGACCTAGCATGATCACAGATTCACCTCCACTCCTTATGTTCCCACGAACCCGGGTATAGGGCCCTTTTTCAACTCACTGTGTGTGCAAATAGTGTTGGTGTTTGTGTGTATCAAATGAATAAATATTTACCTCATGGATACATTTTAAAACACACTAAAAGCATCAAATAGTTATACACACAAGAACATAATAAAAATAAAGGGAAGCCAACAAAGGAGAAAGTCATGATAAAACTCTGCACAAGATTAAATGGCCTAACTCTCTAAAAACAGTCCCTAGTGGAGTCGCCAACTGTCGCAACCTACCCTTCGGCGGGAGGGCGACGCGTGACTCGCGGGTGCGTCTTCCAAGAAAGGAATATGCGCGGAGTCACCACCAACGTTTATTTGAGGAAAACGTTGAAAAAACCGGAAAACACGTGGTCTACGAACTTTAAGTGAAAGGTTCGGGAGTTGTATTTACGCACGGGGAAGGTATTAGCACCCCACACGTTCGCCGCAAGAGACGGCAACCTTTAATCAAATGTGTAAATATGACTTCAATTTTATGTTATTTTCCCTTTTTTACATTCTTATGTCTTTTATGCACCTTTTATATTTTTTTATCTTTTTGTGGTCGACGAGGGTGTTTCCCTTGCTCCTACGTATTCCTCAATTGTGATAAGGAAATTAGAGCTACGTAGTTCTTTGAGAACTAAGCGTTGGTTAAGTTTTTTTTTTATCCTTTTTTGCTAGATATATTTTGATTGAAAGGTATTTTAAGGCGTTGAACTAATAATCTTTCGATTCTTTTTGAAAGGAGAGAAAACATTAAGGCATTGGACCATTAATGATCTCTTATTTTTTGAAAGAGGTAGTAAAGCTACATGTTGACTTTAGGCCCTTTTTTAGAAATCTACGTTTAACCAATAAAAGCGGAAAAGACCATTTCAAGGCGTTGAACCTTAAGAATGGCTTTTTTAGGTGATGACAAAAGCTTGATTTATGAATTGATTTTATCCTTAGTTTCACTTTAGTTATTAGTCAATTCGATTAAGAAAGAAAAATCCCAAAGAAAAACGTCCGATTGATTTTTTTTTATTATTTTACTAAAAGATATTTTTTATTATTATATTATTATTTTGCATCTTTTTGGTTTTAAACGTGGTTACGGCATGATCGAACGGTCGGATTTCATTTTAATAGAAATTAAAAGATGTTACAATACAAATGATCGTTGAAAATTTATTTTATTTTTTGATTAGGTGAGAAAATGACTTAAATAAATGACTAAAGCACGTCAAAAGGGGGTACGGAAAGTAAATGAAATAAAAAAAAAACACGCGAAACAAATGAGGACCACTAAGGGTACATAGAATGAATTGAAAAACGAAGAACGACGAAGAACGGTTGAAAATCTTCGCGAAATCACCCACGGAAACGTCACGGAAGCGTCATGGAAGCTCCTCGGCTTGGATTTTCTTCACGGAAACAATTTTTCTCACTAATTTTAAGTGAATCTCATATACCAGGAGGGTTGACCATTTTTGTTCTTCCCTCCTCCCCCTATTTATAGGAAAATGAGGGAGGAGCTTGCCACCCAGCTCGCCCAGGCGACCTCAGCTCATCCAGGCGAGCTAGGTTGCTTCCTCCAGAAGGCACTGCCTTCTGGAGAACTTCCTGGAAGGCCCAAGTGGGCCTGGTTGCTATTTGCACCCCCTGTTTACTAAATATACCCCCTGCCTTTTTTTGCTGATTCTTTTTCCGTAACATTATGGAACTTTACGAATTACGGAACGATACTTGTTTTCTTTCCGTAATGTCACAAAACCTTACGGATTATGTAACCATCCCTTCTTTGGCTTCCGGAATGTTACGGAACTTTACGGATTGTGCATTAACACTTCCTTTTGACTTCTGGCATGTCACGGAACTTCACGGATTGTGTAACATTGCTTTCTTTTGACTTCCGGCATGTCACAGAACTTCACGAATTGCCTAATGATGGGTGCCAAGTGCCTCGAAGTGATCAAACGAGGGTCGCATCCCAACAAATGGATGGTCCTCAGATGAAATTAGGGTATGACACTAGGCTATACAATTCGTATCCTTTATAACCTTGGGGATAGCCAACAAAAATGGCAGGTACTGCTCGAGGAGAAAACTTGTTCCTTGATGATGGAAGAGTGGAAGCAAATGCTAAACAACCAAAACTTCTTAAGGCATGATAGTTAGGTTCCTTTTTGAACAAAATATTGTAGGGTGAGCAGTGTTGCAGTAATGGAAGGGGTTCTATTGATAAGAAAACATGCAGTGGTAACACAATCACCCTAAAATGAGATAGGAACTTTAGACTGAAAAAACAAAGCTCTTGCTACATTGAGCAGATGTTGATGCTTCCTTTCCACTACTGAATTTTGTTCTGGCCTTTCAACACAGGAAAATTGATTAAGAGTGCCCATGGAAGCCAAAAACTGAGTGAGGACAAGTTCCTTAGCATTATCAGACCTGAGGCATTTGATAGATACACCAAACTGAGTCTGAACCATGGTGAAAAATTGTTGCACATAGATTGAAGCTTCAGATTTGTTCTTAAGCAGAAATAGCCAAGTGAATCTTGAGCAATCATCAACCAATGTAAGGAAAAATCTCCTTCCCTCATAGGTAGGGTGAGCATAGGGACCCCATATATCACAGTGAATTAAGTCAAATGGTAATTTAGATAAATGATTAGAGTTAGGAAAATATAATCTTCTAAATTTAGCAAGTGGACAAACAGAACAATTAGAAGAAGAGAAATTAGGAGAAAGGTGCAGACCAATTTTATTATTCAAATGTTTGAAAACTTTGTCTGAGATATGACCAAATCTAGAATGCCAAATATGAGCATTTTTACAAGGAATGGAATTTGTATGGGAATTGATAACAGGAAAAGTAAATTTGCAATCAAGAGTGTCCTTGAGATCTAAGACATAAAGGCCTTGGATGAGAGCCCCTTTACCAATCCTCTTGCAAGCTTGCTTCTCCTGAATATCAAATGCATTTTGGTAAAAAGAAATGGACAAATTAGGAGTGGTTAGAAGAGCACTAACTAAAATTAAATTGAATTTGAATTTAGGAATGTAGGCAACATTATGCAAGAGTAAGGTATTGGTTAAGCAAACCGAACCAATGGCAATGATAGGTATAACATCATTGTTAGGCAGAGTGACAGTTTTATGAGAAACAAGTTGGTAAGATCGAAAATGATGAAGGGAACAAGAAATATGAATGTTGGCACCAGAATCTAAAAGCCAACAATCATGAAGAAAATTAGAAGTGGATGTAGAAAGGATTATACCACTGGTAGAAGAAACACCTTGAGGGATGACAACATTGGTAGCATGACTTTCTAAAAGATTCATCAATTGGCTATATTGTTGGGCAGTAAGTTGAAACTGGGAACCCGAGTCACCAGAGGAAGATGGTGAGTGAGACATATCTACAGATACTTGTTGAGCAACCTTGTGTGGTGGTTCAGAAGATGAATAATGTTTCTTGACTTCTGAGGAAAAACTAGTCCTCTTATAATTTGGAGGATAACCATGCAACTTAAAGCAACGATCCTGAGTATGACCCAACATACCACAATGAGCACACAAGGGGCGATTCTTGGAAGATCCTTTGAAGCGATTGGTAGGATGATTGCGTGCAACAGAAGAAGGCTTCAAGGCAAAAGCATGTGAAACTTCACTAGCAGAGGTGGAAGCACTAACTTCCTTTTGCTTTTCTTCTTGAACAACTAAGGAAAAAATCTTAGTTACTATGGGAAAGGGATCCATGGATAAAATTTGACCTTTGAGAGTAGAGAAGGATTCGTTCAACCCCATCAAGAACTGCATAGCATACTCCATTTGTTCAAAATCGCCCCAAGGTTTAATTCCTCCACATGTGCAACTATGTGAGGGCTTCAGTTCTGATAATGACTCCCACAGAGAACGAAGCTTGGAGTAGAAAGAGGAAACAAACATGGAACCTTGTTACAGAGTGATCAATTCATGCTTAAGTTGAAAAATTAAAGGACCATTTCGTTGCTCGAAACGTTCTTGAAGATCATCCCAGATTGCTTTGGCAGAAGAACAATGTAAGATACTGACTTGCATTTCTTTGGATAAAGAATTAAGGAGCCAGGAAGAAACGATACTATCGTTACAATGCCACAAAGCATGAGTGGAGTGACCCAAAGCAGGTTCAGGAATTGAACCATCGACAAACCCATATTTGTTCTTCCCATGAAGAGCCATGCGCATTGCTTTCTTCCAAGAATTGTAGTTGTCACCGGTAAGAGGATGAGAAACTAAGGCAATGCCAGGATGGTCGGAAGAATGAAGAATGAAAGGATTAGAATCATCAATGGCAGCCATGGTCATGAGAGAAAAAAAAGAAATAACTTCAATAGGAAGAAAGAGGTACGAGCGGAAGTGTGGTGGGCCCATAACCCATAGGTCCCAGGATCGCAACCTGGCTCTGATACCATATCAAGAATGAAAGAAATGAACGATAGTTTTCGAATTCATTCATCAAAGTATTACAAAGGTGATTTATTTATACAAATATAGAGAATAACCAACTTGAGTAACCAAATTCTAGTAACTCCTAGTATCTAACTTCAATAACTTCAAGTAACATAACTAAGTAACTATTAACCTAACTTCTAATAACTCCTAGTAACTAACTTCAACCGCTTAATCGTGATATTAGTATAGTTATTAGAAAATTCTTTTTTAAAAAATATAGGTCAAACCATATTATATTATTTTAAACAAACCATATTAGTATAGTTATTTTCAATGAATTTTGACTTGTATGTTTAGGTGCTGAATTTTATGCAGTGGTGCATTATGTTGTTTTTCATTTTTCATCTTCTTTGCTTATAACAAACGAAGTATTTGGTTCTGGTTTTTTTTCCCATTCAATGTTTCTTGTACACATATCTAACTTAGCTTTCTTTTTGAAATCTTCAGGATCTAGGGTTTTCTAAATTTCTAGAAAGTTATAATATGAAGATCGAACAAACCGAATATGAAGAAATTGTGAGTAGATTTATTAATAAGAATGTTGAAATTGCCTGTACATTTTTTCAGAGAATATTTCACTAAATTGAATTTTAGCCTGCTTAGCTAGTTATGTATTTTAATTCTATTGATTGGATTGTTGTATTTCACTATTGTTCCATTTTTAATTCCACTCATCAGGTGGAGCATAGGTAAAAAATAACAAGAATCATTCCTTTTAGTTAGAATAAGTGCCAAGAACTGAAACTTAATTGTGGTTGAATTTGTTTGTGTGGAAGTTGTGGCATAGACTGTTTGTTAGTTTTGCCGGGCAGTGAATGAGTTTTGCCTTAGTAAACTGAGGCCTTACAGAAACATGCTGTTATTTCTGGACTGGTGCATATGAATGTGATATGTTGTAGAGTTCCTTGAGATTCCAACCTTGCATTCCTATTCCCTAGTATTTGCAGAGGGATTGGAAATCTCTATGGGAGTATGATAGTGGCTTACAACAAATATGGTCTATAGGAGGAATAGGTTGGGCAGCAGAGTAGTTTCCAAAATTTGAAATACTTTGCAGGGTCCCCATAAGAAGACCCCTTTAAAAAAAATTAACCTATGCGGCTTTAAGTGACAAGTACATGGTATTCTTTAGTAAAAGGTGAACTTATAGTTCGCTATGTACTCATCACAACTTCTCATTTCTTTCTTTCTGTTTGATGAATTGAAAACCATGGCAAGAGAATATGTGGACAGATTGTAATGTCTTTGTGGGATGTGAGGAATCTAAAGTGAGAAACCAACTTAAGGCATTTCTATTTGATTGCGTAATAGAATATCCATTTGAATGCCTGGTTTTCTTTTCCCTTTTTGTTTTCTATTTTTTCAATTCATGAGATGTTAAAAAGCTTTGAACATCAGAATATGGCTTTACAATATGGGCCTAAATTGGGCCAGCCATCAGTATTATTACTTAATGAACCTCCAAGCTACTTGGGCCACACCCCCTCCAAAAATAAAAAAGCAATGGGATGTAATTGGCAGGCACCTCGAACATCTCTGACTTCAACAATTGGATTTCTGACATGGAACTGCAGGAGATCAAATCTTTTGGTAGCAGATTTACTTGGTTTAGACCCAATGGATCTGTGAAGAGCAGACTAGACAGGTGTCTGGTCTCTGAACAGTGGCTATCTCATTGGCCTGATTCCTCACAACATGTAATCCAAAGGGACTTTTCAGACCACTGCCCAATTATCTTGAAAACATATATGGTGGACTAGGGCCCTAAGCCCTTTAGGGTGCTGGATTGGTGGCTCAAACACAAAGATTATCAAAGAATGGTGAAGGAAACATGGAACAGAGATCAGCAGGTTGGTTGGGGGGGGAATTGTGCTTAAAAATAAGCTGAGGAATTTAAAATCCAGCTTAAAACAGTGGAGTAGAGAGTTTGGGGATGTCAAAATGAAGAAAATTCAGTAGCTGAGACAGCAGCTAATTGACATTGACACTATTGCCTGTGATAGAATTTTGACTGAGGCTGAGCTTATGTCCAAGAAGTCCATACAACATGATCTGCGGATGGCTTCAAATGCTTATGAATCCCTATTGAGACAGAAATCTAGGGCTAAGTGGTTCAAGGAAGGTGACAGTAACACAACTTACTTCCACAAAACCATTAATTTCGGAAGACATCATAACACCATCCATGGAATCTTCATTGAAGGGATATGGGTCCAGCAACCTAATATGGTCAAGGATGAAGCTGTTAAATTTTTTGCCAAAAGATTCACTGAGGAAAACTTCTCCATACCTACTTTGGATGGGGTTCACTTCAATATGATTACTCACAGGCAAAGGAAGGAGATGACTGCCCCTTTTTCTGACCAAGAACTTAAAGAAGCTATGTGGAGTTGTGGAGGAGACAAATCCCCTAGGCCCGATGGATTTAATTTTAACTTTATCAAGGAATTTTTGGGGGTGTTAAAACCAGAATTTAGGAGATTTGTGGATGAATTCCATGTGCATGGTAGCTTTCCTAAAGGCAGCAATGCATCTTTTCTGGCCCTAATTCCTAAATCAAATCACCCTCAATCACTCAATGACTATAGACCCATATCCCTTATAGGATGCATGTATAAAATAATAGCCAAATTATTGGCTAATAGACTGAGGATAGTGGTGCTTGGCCTTATTGATGAAAGACAATCAACTTTCATAAAGGATAGACATATCCTTCATGGAACTTTGATTCTCAATGAGGTTGTTGAGGAAGCTAAAAGGTGTAAGAAGCCAACTTTGGTATTCAAGGTGGACTTCGAGAAGGCGTAAGATTCTGTTTCATGGTCTTTCCTGGATTACATGCTGGATTGGATGGGCTTCAACCTTACATGGAGAAAATGGATCAAGGCTTGTTTGCAATCTGCCACAATATCAATCCTAGTAAATGGCAGCCCTACAAAGGAATTTGTTCCCACTAGAGGTTTGAGACAAGGGGATCCTTTAGCCCCCTTGCTCTTTAATATAGTGGCTGAAGGTTTGACAGGAATGATGCGGGTAGCAACAGCCAAGAACCTGTATAGAAGTTTCATGGTAGGGAAGCAAAGTGAGCCTGTAAATATTCTGCAATATGCAGATGATACAGTATTTGTGGGGCATGCTTCATGGGACAATGTCATTGTTTTGAAGCCTATGCTGAGGGGTTTTGAATTGGCATCTGGATTGAAGATTAATATTGCAAAAAGCCAATTTGGGATTTTTGGAGCTGGGGCTAATTGGATTCATGAAGCAGCACAATTTCTGAACTGCAGACATATGGAGACTCCTTTCCATTATCTGGGCATTCCCATTGGGGCAAAGTCTACCAGCAGCTTGGTGTGGGAACCTCTGATCAACAAATATGACGCTAAGCTATCTAAATGGAATCAGAAAATGTTATCTATGGCTGGGAAGGTTACTCTGATTAATTCTTTCTTGACTGCCCTACCCATATATATTTTATCTTTTTTCAAGCTCCCACGAAGAATAGCTCTCAAACTTGTGTCCTTGCAAAGGAACTTTCTGTGGGGGGGTGATCAAGGGCATAAGAAAATCCCTTGGGTGAAGTGGGATGTCATATGTCTCCCCAAGGAGGATGGGGGCCTTGGGGTCAAGGATATTTCTAAATTCAATCCAGTTGTGGGCCAGAATACTAATGTCAAAATATGGAGACTGGTCAGATCTTAGTAATGGAAGGGACAAAGCTTGGCATTCTCAATGGTGGAAGGACCTCCTAAAGCTATATCAGCAGCCTGAGTTCAGTCTTATTCATCAGCAGATGGTATGGAAGGTAGGTGAGGGGAAAAAAATTAAATTCTGGAAAGATAAATGGTTGGGGGATGATTGTAAACTTGAACAACAATATAATTAGTTGTTCTTGATTAGTGGTCAGCAGAATAGTACCATCTCGAACATGGGAAGCATCTCTCAAGGCAATTGGTGTTGGGGCTTAAAGTGGAGAAGGAATCTATTTGATTATGAGCAACATATAGTTGTGGCATTTATGGAAGCAATTACTGATATACAAATCCAGCCTCATATGCAGGATATTATGGTCTGGAAAGCTGATCCCAGTGGTATATATTCCACTAAGTCAGCCTACAGATTATTAATGACCAGCAATCAAATTCCAGAGGCCAACATCTTAAAGACAATTTGCTAATGATAAAAATAAGCAAAACCACAAAAAAATCTAGCAACTCTTACCACCGCAACTAAACATAGACCTTAGTCATTAAACATTCCAAAGAAGTATGCAAATAATACTACTATGAACATCACTAGCTACAGGCTCACCATGCAGTAGGCATAATCACCATTCGTATTTCATATTTTTAATAGAAGATAAAACACATGCCAAAAAAGTTATATATCAAACAAATTTATATGGAAGGCATTTGGAAAATTTGTGACATACCAAACAAGTGCCCCAAACTCCAAAATAATGAGATAGTGAACCAAGCAGGATCCTTATCACTAGTTATCTCTATTGGTGCTCCAAGCAGTCTATAGATTTAATAGAGACAAACTTCTACATGTTTCCTAAGTAAACTACAAATGAAAAAGAGACCAAGCTTACCTCGAACCCAAATAGTGACAATGGCAGTGAGATCTAACAAAATGGCACGAAACTTTAAGCTTTCCTCGTACCTCAGTCAGCAATACTGCAACTGAAGACGTATTATTATTATCATCAATAAAACATGAACACCCAAGGAAACTTAGCATACACGAATTTGACCTACGTATCTCGCGGAGAAAGCTTTGAGCTTTGAGCTTTGAGCACCCACGAGTGTTTCAGCACCCTAGTAGCAACAGTGTATGTAGGGTTTTCTTCGAGAGAGGACAATGTGGGTTCTGTGGGGTTCGAGCGACGACAATGTGGGTGTCGAGGGAGTGGTTTCCGGCAGATTTCAGGCGGGAGGAGAAAGAGAAGAGCGATTTCAGGCAGGAGGATGACAAAGAGAAGAGGGAGGGCAAGGTTTTCGAGCGCGCGCGGCTTGTGAAATCTCAATTTTTATTAACTTATAAACATAACAACATCAGTTTTTTAAGGATAACCGATGTTAACTGAATATAGTTAACCGATGTTAACATCAAATACATTACGTCGGTTTTTTAACAAACCGATGTTAAAATCAACCCCTTAACATCGACTTCCTCAAAACCGATGTTAACTCTATGAAGTTAACATCGGTTTTGCCCAAATCGATGTTACCATATTCATCTTAACATCATGCTAACATCGGTTTTTTAAATAACCGATGTTAACATGAAGTAGTTAACATCGGTTTTGCTAAAACCGATGTTAAGTAACTCCATTTAATTACAAAAATGTCAGCGCTCTTTCGTTAACATCGGTTTTAGCTATAACCGATGTTAATAGGGCGATGTAGAAAGCTTTTTTTTAGTAGTGATCAACTCAAATATAGGGTTTAGGATATCACATCCTTAAAATACATCAAATTTAATTTTTAAAATTCAACCAAATGCATCAAATTTAATTTGAAATCCAATTGGACGGGTCATGAAATTCCCAAAAACATTTGATATAATTTTGGTACGTTAACATCATAGGATTACGGGCAGGTGCAAGTTTCGATCCTTTGACTTCCTGTTCTAAATGCAATGTGGCATCTTTAACATGTTTGATACACAATGCAGTACAAGAAGAAGAAAACAACACAATAACACAAGTTATAGGATAACTTTTCTTGTATATCGTTTGATGAATGATGAACCGCACAAATCTATTAACACCAAATTTAGCATAATACTCTTTTTAATTTATCTTAATAGTATGTTTACTTAACTATTTGAAAACATCACCCTCCCGCACCATTCCCATTGTAGTGTGACTGCAAGTGAAAGAGCAAAACAGGATCCACTTTGAAAATGACGAGTTGGTTTGGATTATCGTCTTCTAGTGCATAAAAGAGTAAAAGAAATTCCCCATGTAAATTAAAATGAGGAAGAGTTGCAACCGGGGTGAGAAAACAGAGTGAGACATGCAAAGTGGAAGGATAATTTTTTACTTTTAATTCTGTTATGCAGGACAGTACGTTGATATCTTATTTAGAGGATAACAAGATTTTATGTTAAAAAACATTCATTAAAAGAATATTAATCTTGTTAAGTTTTAGGTTTAAAGCAAGTGCAAGATCAGTTGGGAAATGAAGATTGCTTGCTGCCGTATAAAAAAAGATTAGTTATATATAAGAAACAAAAAAAACTCAATGCCTTATGCCCTATATATATGGTTGTGTGTATGTAGGATTTTCCTTCACATTTTATACAAACTGTTGCCAAACTAAGCCTCGAATATAATGCCCAATAACTTTACAAACACATCCAATAATGAGTTACAAAAGTACAAAAAATATGGTATTCACCTTGATTTGTGGATTGGCAACCAAAAATCCAAACGAATTGAAAAATGCCTGCCCCAAACGAATTGAAAAATGTTCCTATGGTAACTGCATTGATCACATTGTTACTCTGTCTTCTAACCATCTCCTCTTGGGCATTACCATCACCATCCTACCAAATCAAACGATTAGAGTGGGTAAAATTAGAGGGGTGAGGGAGAAAAAGTTAGTGACAAAGTATCCATAAAAGAACTGAACGAACCGCAAGAAATAGACTGGCTCTTAAATACTAATGCAATCTCTCAAGATTCTAAAAACTATTATTCCAAACATGGCAATTTTCGCCAACCGCTATAGGCAATTTGTGAAGGGAGGCCCATCATGGGGCCCATAAGGCACATGGCAAGCTTATATGGCAGAATTTCACCCTTTCACCATCTATCATTGATAACACTGTTAAGAAATAGACCTGAATACAGATCCATAATTCAGGAAATTGCAACTTTAATCTCATATCCATACTGAATGAGTACTGAAATACTTGGCATCAAATTCATTGCCTGTGTTTAGTTTAAATGGAATATTCTCTCCCCTTATGCCATTTTTTTGTAGAAACTAGTAAAACAAGAAAGCTATTCACTTACTAAAATAAACTAAAAAATCAACAAAACAAAGTATCAATTAAAAGTTCTATATTTAATTCAATTCAAAAGTTACCCAATGATCTTTCAAATTCTAGTTATAAAATGTAACTTATGTGGGTATAGAGCACAATGCACTATAGTATCCAAATCCATACTCAAAGAATCCTAGCAAGTACTCATCCAATCCAAATCAAATTTTCATGTCTAGACAATTGACTTCCTGTTAGGGAGAAAGAAATTGGGACTCACGAGTAGCGAGTAAGCACGGGCAAAAGAGATAAGCGTGGGGAACAAATCCAACACGGTACAGTAATGGCAACCTCCTCCGTAACCTGTGGGACCTGCATTTGCAAATTTCAAAATGTTTAAATAAAAAACATTTAATAATGACATATAGGATGAAAAAGTTAGATATTAGAATTACTCATCCAATTTTACAAAAAATCACAATTCATTAAAGCAAGTTCAGTGAAATTGCACAAGACCAAAATATCACTGTAATCCAGCCAGTTCTGGTCATATTTCACTAAAGCATCACAGTGAATTTAAGGATCCAGCAAAAAAGGAATGAGAATGCATCAAAGTACTATTGAATTCAAAATAAAAATTAAGTGTGCAATTTAAGCTGTGCTGTGATTTCTGAAAATTGCCTTGTAAGTAGTGTATGAAAGCTAAATTACACCTGAAGGTGATGTAGATGTGATGTAACTGGCAAATTGAAAAGATACTCAAGGTCACTGGAATCAATTTAGTCAGACAAACTAAACAACCAATACAAAAACAGTTAAAATTTAATTTTTAAATTGTTAATACCTGCATAAGCTGCATGTTAAATACATCACTAACTGTCATTTTTTTAAGGTCTTGACACCTTTTAATAAATTCATCAAAGGAAGGACATGTCCCAGAGCGTTTAACATTGTCTTAAAAAATTTCTGATTTGTAATATTGAGAAATTTCTTGGGTAAGATAACCATACTTCCTTAGAGTATCACCTAAGCCACTTGTTCTCTGTACATCAAATCCCTCCAATATCTCTGTTGTAAAACAATTGTATAATGTGGGATTAAAAACTCTGAAAATGGGGTTAATGTTTTGAGTTTTTAGGGATATAGGCAAAGAATTTGAATAAGCTTCACTCAAGAAAAATCTAGAAACCTCGTGCAAAATGGCACCACCATAACAAAACATAAGTACTCTATCCACCACATTACCAAATAAACAAAAAAGTTGTTAATGTCAAATTTCTGTATTAAATGCTTTATCACTCACATGCTCCAATAAAAATTCTGAAATGATACTTTCAATCTTCAATGCAAAAACTACAAGAAACACAAATGAACAATGCAGTATTCAGAAGCAGCTAATTTACAGTTAAGAGACCAGAGCAGTATACAACCTTAG
The DNA here is from genome assembly GCF_000004515.6 of Glycine max. Lineage (NCBI taxonomy): Eukaryota > Viridiplantae > Streptophyta > Magnoliopsida > Fabales > Fabaceae > Glycine > Glycine max. The sequence goes on along the minus strand of NC_016091.4, from coordinate 20,798,190 downwards.
AAGCACGGATGCAGCCGCGCAGGGGCGTGTCCCACGTTGGAATCGCACTGGATATGGATTCAGACACGACTCACGTCTGAGTTCGCTAGACACGGTTGGGTCACCAGAAATGTGCAATTGGACACGGCCTACTATCCGGACGCGGTCACATCACCTATTTTTTATTATTTAAAAAAAATAATAATAAAATGTTTACAAAAGAGAACAAACCACCTTAGTTCTCCTTCTCACACACAAAATGAACCTTCTTCTTGTCCTTAACATTTCCTGCTCTGCAAGCAAACCAAACACCATCGTCGGATATGCTAAAGCCTTAAGTTCATTTATAAAAGTGTGTTTTGTGTTAAACAAGTGGCCTCAGATATCTTAAGAAGAGGGGGTTGAATTAAGATATCACAAAATTTTTCTTAAATAAAAATTCTATTTTGATTTTAACCCAAAACCCAAGACTCCTTTCAAAATGAATTACTAAATAATTATGTAAATTAAACTTACTGAACAGAAGCAATAAGCAATAATAAATAAATGAGTTTAAGGGAAGAGAAAATGTAAACTCAAATTTATACTGGTTCGGCCACACCCTTGTGCCTACGTCCTGTCCCCAAACAACCTGCTTGAGAGTTCCAATATCTTGCAAAAGCCCTTTACAAGTTCTGAACCACACAAGGACAACCCTTCCTTTGTGTTCAGATTGCTTTACAACAAGAGACCCTCGATCTCTTAATCCCTTTTCATAAATAAGATGAAGAGAAGAAGAAATCTCTCTTGAAAGAGATAGATTGAACAATGGAGCACTCAAAATAATTCCTTATTGAATTGCAAGTGTATTGGTCAAGGAATTTTTTAGAGGATAAGATAATTTTGCTTTTGAGAGGATAAGACCTTTTTTGTTCTGAAAAAATCTGAGCAAATTCGTGTTACAAGTCACATATAAATAGACCCTTGATGGCCATTAAAAAATCATTTGAACAGATGTGACTCTTGGAAATTATTTTCTGAAATTCTCCTCTAGTAATCAATTACAAGATTTGTGTAATCGATTGCAAGCTTTAAAAATTGAATCAAAATGTTCAATAACTGCTGGTAATCGATTACACATTGTAAAATTTGAATTCAAATTTCTAATGATTGTTATAAATAGTTTCAAATCATTTTGGCCACTGGTAATCGATTACATCCTCTAGTAATCGATTACCAGAGAGTAAATTTCTTGAAAAAAACATTTTAACTCATATTCTTTGGCCAAACCTCTTGTTGTTTCAACTTGGAATTCACTTCCTAAATCACTAGAGATCTTCTTGATGATGCATCTTGAATTAAACTTGAGAAGCGCATGATCATATGGCATCATCAAAACATCAAAGTCAAAGTCTTTGCTTCTACAATCTCCCCCTTTTTTATGATGACAATTAAATTCCTGAAATCAAGATACAAGATAGAATATATGCACGAAATAACGTTACGTTCACTTATTCCATACTCCCCCTATGTTTTGGAATTAATGATCTCTTGATTTCTAAGCTTCTAAACCACCCCATTTCTCTCACCCTTTGGCAACATCAAAAAGCCAAAGTACGTGGTAAGCAACACAAGGTGGAAGAATAATAATCAAATATAACTAAAGTTCACATAATCATTCATAAGTCAAAAACCAAATATAATCCAGTCATAAAATATTAAGTGCCAAATACCGAAATATAACTAAAGTTCAGAAAATGATAACGTAAAAAGCATAGCCAAATACACGGCTTAAAATAAAAGATAATAATAATCTAAAACTAGGAAGGTGGTGGAAGGTCGAAGCACCGACGAAGATAACTCACATCCTCTTCAAGCTGGGTAATGCGGGTATCTATTCCTTCAATGCGACCATCCAAGGAATCAAAGTGTTCGCCAACATAGGTGTGGACGCCCCGTAATTCCGAAAGAACTTCATTCATAAGGGCTGAGGAATCATCTCATTGAGGCGGAGGAGAGGGAGTACGTTCGTCTTATGGAGGTTGAGTGTCCTTTTTTAGCCACTGTCCGTCACGATCCTTACGGTAACCAAATGAAGTTACTGCACCAGCACCAATGGCAAAAGATCGCTTGACTTGAACAAAAGGTTCATCATCAAGAGGAATTTGAAAATGACTGAGAAAAAGGGTGACCAATTGAGGATACGGAAGAGGTGCATTGGCCCCTAATGCCTTATTCATTCGATACCTAAGAAAGTGAGCCCAGTCGTTCTGACGACCGGTAAGGAAAGCCCACATCAAAATCAAGTCCTCCTTAGAGACTTGAGCCAGATTAGAAGAACAGAGAAGCAAAATTCTAACTATGATATAGTGCATGATGCAACAATCAAAGGTTAATGATTCGGCTAGCAATCTACCGGTCATATCAGCTTGGTCATTACATACCATACGGCGAGCATCATGACTAGAATAGTCAAACTTCCAGTCATCAACAATGGTGCCCTCAAAAGGTGCACCTTGACTGGGTAATTTAGTTAATAAAAAGAACAGAGATTGATCAATGATCATAGAAATACCATGCACCTCAGAGCGAATTGTACCATCCTGAATTTTTAAATTACTGTAAAAGACTCTAACTATTCAGGATAATAAGGCAATTTTAAGGACATAAAATCAACTAATCCAAAGTTTTAAAACACTTGATAACAGTCAAATGTCTCATCATTAAAGAAGTCTATGTCTAGGTACTTAAGGTCTAAGATGATCCTAGAAGAAAATTGAGAAGTGTACCATCACTATTAGAAAATATGCTTTCTACATCGGTTATTTATGACTTTCAACATCGGTTTTTGAACCGATGTTGAAAATACCGACGTTGATAGTATTATCGTTAACATCGGTTTTTTAAAAACCGATGTTAACGTAAAATTACCAACATCGATTATATAAATAACCGATGTTGCTAATATGAATGACACCCAAAAAATGTATATTAATGTTGAAAGTTAACATCGGTTTTTAAAAAAACTGATGTTAACGAATGTGTTAATGTTGACAGTTAACATCGGTTTTCTGTAAAAAAAACTGATGTTAACCAATGTGTTACTATTGACAGTTAACATTGGTTTTTTTACAGAAAACCGATGTTAATGTTAGTTAACATCGATTTTCTGTAAAAACCGATGTTAACGAATTTGTTAATGTTGACAGTTAACTTCGGTTGTTTGTAAAAAACCGATGTTAACGAATGTGTTACTATTGACAGTTAACATCGGTTTTTTCAAACAACCGATGTTAACGAATGTGCTACTATTGACAGTTAACATCGGTTTTTTCAAACAACCGATGCTAACTAACGTTAACATCGGTTTTCTGTAAAAAAAAACGATGTTAACAAATGTGCTACTATTGATAGTTAACATCGATTTTTTCAACAAACCGATGTTAACGTTAGTTAACATCGGTTTTCTGTAAAAAAATTGATGTTAATGAATGTGTTATTATTGACAATTAACATCGGTTTTTTCAAAAAACCGATGTTAACAAATGTGCTACTATTGACAGTTAACATCAGTTTTTTCAACAAACCGATGTTAATGTTAGTTAACATCGGTTTTCTGTAAAAAAAACCGACGTTAACGAATGTGTTATTATTGACAATTAACATCGGTTTTATCAAAAAACCGATGTTAACGTTAACATCGATTTTTTTAAAAAATCGATGTTAATGAATGTGTTATTATTGACAGTTAACATCAGTTTTTTATAATAAAAAAAACGATGTTGTTTTCAGGAATTTTTTTTAAATAATGTCTCTGTTTTTACAAAAAAACCAAAATTTAACCTGTAAATTTAAAATCAGACCACATAGCACACAACATATATCATTTGCATTCTGCTTACAAATAGGTTTTAGCAAAAAAACTAGCTATCAACAAAGGTTATTCAATGTTAAGATGAAACAACAATTGTAAAAAATGTAATATGTAAACTAATTAAGTAACCTAAAGTTACATAGTTGCCTAACATCCTATGTTTGATTTCTAACTTTTAGATAATACTGTGCCCATTAGATGCGAAGCGCCTTGAATCTCTCTGCTTCTAATGGTCTAACTTCATTAAAATACTGCATGATCAAATAAAAAAATAAATTAATAATGTAATAACAATTATAAGAAAACCAACTTTGTTTGAAATAAACAATTACCGTCTTCCAATTATTCCTGAAAGTTCCTAAGATTATCATGGGCATCCAGTGCATCACGTAGTAGTCACATTCAGTGATTCCTTTTTGTCTATTACACTAAATATATAATGAAATTTGGATATTAATTAAACGTTAACTACAATTAGTGTACACACACATAAAATATATATAAGTAGAACTTTTATTTAAATCACATACCTTAACAACAATCCACCTAGCAACAACCTTGGATTTAGGTTGTGGAGTATCATCAAGTCCTTTCAAAGCACTAGTGTTGAATATGAGGAACATTAAAATATTGATGTTGTTGAGTTAAGCCAATGAAAATGTATTGAAAACAATATTGACCTGTTAATTATTCTCTTAAGGTAGTTGTCTGGCCTGTTATGTAATGAACAAAACCAGACAACTAGGTTTTCCTTAGGTAGAATGACGACCATTTGCCAGTGTCCACTGCAGTAGAGACGAATATGGATTATTGCAGTAGTATAGATTATTTAAATTCAATTGTTATGTTTGACTTACCCATTCAGGTAGGCTCCAAGGTAAACATCTCGTTTTGAACTCTGTATCCAACTATTGATGTAACTTTTGGATTCAAATTGTGATTGCCCAGATCTCTGAATGGACTGTGGCTCGAGGAATCCATACACATTAGAATTCCCCGCTCGCACACTTGTCTCAATCAGATGGCTGTGTTGTTAAGCCAAAGTTAATTATGTATGAATTTAAAACAATTACTTTGGTAATTAACAGTAATCTAAAATGACTTACAGAATCCACAACTGTATAACAGATATGCTGAGACATTGACCACCGTGTGCAATTTTAGAGAGATCTTCGTGCTTTATATACAACGGGAAGTTTTGATTAAACACCCCGAATATGGTAGCATCCCACATAACCTGGAGAGGCTTCAAAAATAGTTGTGGGATGGTCAATGTCATCAGGTACAGGGGATCATCGACTTCTTCATCCAGGCTTTCTGGACGTTTTGTTGGAGACACAGCTGCCTATTGATCAAACATAGTTAATTAGCAAGTTTTGATTACAGTGAACAAATTAATTAAAAAAAATAAACATATAATCAGAGTAAAATACTTGTTCTGATAAACGCTTCACAAGATGTGTTGGCCAAACAAGGAAGGTGTTAAGTGCCTGCCCCACTAAGGTAACCTCGACAGTGGGTACAGGAACGAGAGCCTCTACATCTTTAACCTCCTCAACACCAACCTTGACTTGGCCATGCAACAAAGGGATGTTGTGAACTGTTGTGGATCCCTCATAAAGTCTTCCTAGGGCAACCAGGCGGGAAGGATTTTCTTCAATGTATAGCCCGCATTTGTCTGAGTCACACGTCCCTAAATCGTTCCCTGAGGGAGCAACACAACTGTCCTTTGTGCTGACACGAGGACCTGAGGGACCAACCTCTGGCTCTGGAGGTAGTGCAAGTCCCTGTGATTGCATCTGAGACTGAAACTGAGACTGCATCTGGCTGAAGGATGTCATCATCATTCGAGTCACTTTTTCTGTGATTGACTCCTCCAGTTGGTCTCTGATTTGTTGGGTAAGCTATTCTAGGTCTTCAAGAGGCATGGAGGAAGAACTGCGGGATGTTCGTGAAGCCGATCCAAAGTATTGCTTTATGGTGACACCGGCTCCAACAACACGAACACGACTAGGGTGCTCTGGTCGCCCAATGACAGTAGTCAGGATATCCTGACGTCCATGGGGGACGAACGATCCCTGTGACGCCTGCTCGTCCAAAGAATCCTGTACCGAACACATATTTGTCCAAGGAATTCACAAAATACACAAAGATAATTACAATTATTAATTAAAAATTATTTACAATCCTGTCAGCTATTTCATTTGCTGCCTCAGACGTCATCTGTCCAGTTTTCTTCGTGCGGGCCATCTTTCATTTCACGTGGCGTCTGATGGGAGATGGAGGGTCAATGATGCTCCCAGTGCTTCCAGACTGGGCAGCTTCTTCCAGTCTTCTCTTTGTCTTCTCAGCCATGAGCTTTTCATCTAAATATTCATAACCCCCACGAGACAGTACGTGAGGGGCAGTGTTTTGCTTCTGGGAGGCCTGTGCCTTTTTCCTCACATCCTGCAAAAGTTTAACATTAATGAAAATGATTATTACAATAAATTATAAGTGATTTTGTTGTGGAAAACAACTAAAATGACAAAGTACATACCTCCCATGAGGGGTCTCTGCGGGTCTGACAAAATTGGGTCCATTTTTCCTTGCTAATGCCATATTTTTCACAGACAATGTCGTCCACACCGTCCTTGTCGGCTGCAAGTGCCCATTTCCTAGTCAAGTCAAATTTAAACTGCCTCCAGCGCTCGCCGACAATCTGAAGCATTTTCTTCTTTGTCCTACCGTCAGAAGCTTCAGGGATTTCAAATTCCGCCTGACAAACAATAAATTAAGTTTTATTGTAAGTAAATAACAAATTTAGACTATTAAAGAAAATCAACGAAGAAAACTCAAATACCTGAATATCCTCCCATATCAAATCCTTCTGAGTAGTAGGGACTTCCTTCCAGGTGTCATATGTGACGTCGACCTTATCACGAGCGACAATCCCCAAATATGTTCTTAATTTCTTCTTGTGGGGACCGTCGGCCTTGCCGGTAGCAGGATCGACGTTGACCAAATCTATATAGCATCCCTTGAATCCAGCCCTTTGATAGATCTACAAATAAAACAACTTTTGGTACATATTTTTCTTATAAATGATTCGCAGTTAAAGAAATAATTTAAAAAGATTTACAGAGCTTACTGAACTCAAGACCCGAAAAGGATTTCTTGGACAATTTTTATCAGTAGTAATAAATTAATAATAAGATAAGAAACCTCAAATTGAACAAGCATTTTCTCATTCAGGACTAGCTTCTGTTGTTTCACACCAAAGAGGATACGGGTACTTCCTTCTGAAAGCTCTATACCCAAATATAAAATCAATCCAGCATCATATGTAACAGCCCAAGGAACTAGACTTTCGCAATCACATATTGCGCTTCAATTTCAGCCCAATACTCTTTGGGTTACAGCCTTAAAATAAGGAGTTGGAATTCACACAATTTCTTCAAGGCATATTTGCCAGGTACACTATTTTTCTTTTCTTCCCAAGTACAAAATTATTAAATGTTAGTTATTTGGGACATAACTAATATTATTATTATATTTTAACTTTTATTATCAACTATCAAATATATATTATATACAATATATTATTAGGATGACTTAATTATCAAAATGGTCACCAAATTATTTTAAATTTTTTAATTTTGTCCCAAAATTTTTAGAATGTTCAATTTGGTCCCAAAATTTTTAAAAGGTTCAATTGGATATTCAAGTCCTTAAAAATGAATTAATTTAGTCCCTAAATAATTTTAAATGGTTCAATTTGATCCTCAAGTTCATAAAAATTTGAGAATCAAAATAATTTATTTTTTAGTACTTGATGATCAAATTGAATCTTTTAAAATTTTGGAACCAAACTGAACCATTCAAAATAATTTAGGGACTAAATTCATAATTAAACATATTGAGATCAAAATAAAGAAGTATTTGTAAAATTAAACACTAAAGATAAAATAAAAAAATCATTTAAATTGTGGCTATTAGCAGAACGATTATTAATTACAAAGGGCAGACATATAAAAATCATGGCTATTAATTAATCTCATGTGGTAGTAGTACTATACAAATTCCAAAGCAAGTATTCCAAAATATTCTAACGTAATAAAATTACTACTCATCACACGTAATAAAAGTACACACGTAATATTCTAAATCACACGTATTAATTAATCAAATGTGGTAGTAATAAAAATACTACTAAAATTATCAATTCTCCTTTATTACCAGTGGGAATAAAAAAAATCTAACATATGAAGGGCTTTAATTACATGCACCTCATAATTTCAATCTCAATACATCATCATAACAAATAAAGGATTTTACACACACTTCAATTATACACGTATAAAGCTTATATAAAAATCATAAAATTAATTTCATGACTCACACCATACAAGGTTTATAATTGTAATGATATGTTCTAAATTTCCTCAATAATGTTGACGAAACATTTGGATGAAGGCCAGATATTACATTGAGTTGGAAGTACACGTTGTCCAGGCAGTTTCAAAGTAGGCACAATTTTAATCCATATATATGATGTTTCTACTTTGCAATTAATTGAATAAAGCCCAAGATTTTAAACTACAAAAAATGAGGCTGGCTGAGGAAATTACCAATTAAGCCAAGTGCTGTCACAGTCACCAATCTGAAATTTCCTTGGTTTTGCCCCCTTGGACTTCAAAGACTACGATTGGTTTTGCCCCCTTCACAGTAATCAAATGGACAATACCACCGTTAATACCCTTTTTGCAAAGGAGAATCGAAACCTTTTTGCAAAGGGCACATCCAATCGAACACAAAACATGGAAAGAAAGAATAAGGTGTGTGTGCAGCGAAATCGGTAACGGAGAAAAAAAACTGACCTAGCGAAGCTATGAGTGCTACTGCAATGGCGGAGAAACTGACCAAAAGCGAGTGCTACTGCGATGGCGGAGAAACTGACCAAAAGCGAATCTCTGTGTGCTGTGAGGTTTAGGGTTTGGGAGTGAATTTTATTGAATGTAATTGTTGCTGCTGCTGAAAAAAGAATATAAAACTTTAGTTTCCCTCTTTGACATTTAGTTAATTGCTGCTGCTGTTTTGTTTTTTTAATACCCTTTTCCTTTATGTTGCCATTCACTCGAAAATGAAACATACATTTAATATATGTTTGACAAGTATTTTTAGCTAACATATTAACTAAAAGTACAATAAAAATAATTTAATTAATTAAATATAAAAATAAAAGAAATAAACATATGCAAATTGAGTATTAGTCTATTAGGTTAAAATTGTAAATTTTTAAAGAAAAAATACTAAAGTCACAAAAAAAATAAAATTATGAATCAATTATTAAAGAAAAAATAAAATAAAAATTTAGCCTAATCATTTTAAACTTCATTCTTTTTGTATGTTTATGAGTATAGTGTTGAATTTTCTATTCCGATAATTAATAATGTGAGTTAATTTTTTATTCTGATAATTGAATTTGTTTCAACTTTCAATATTTTTTTGTTGTTTTTTTTTCTTGAATTAAAAAGATTAGCTTTTTGTTTTAGTTTTTCAAATGACTTATAGTATAATTATATTTATCTTAAAATTCATGTTTTTCATTATTTATTTTTTTATGAAACAGTAGATAGAAATAGAATTTAAGGTTTTTGGATGTATAAAACTAGTGCCCATACCCCGTGTTGCTCAGATACTTTTTTCATCTTATAAATTAAAACATAAATAAATTAATATATATATATATATATATATATATATATACATATTGTTTTTTAATGACATGATTACATATATTATATTTTGTCAAATACTTTTTTATATATAATATTTTTAGTATTAAATAATCTTTGATTATCTTCATCGCCACATATTAATATCCAGGTATATTTTTTACTTTTAATACGATAACATATAATTGTTCATGAAAACACATTTAGAGATGTCACCATACCATTATCAATTAACAAGTTCATTATGTTTTCCACTTTTGACATAACCCATTAAATTTTCCTACATGAAAGAAAATTGGCATTTCATGAAAATAATTTAATAATTTGTTAATAAATTAATTGATATTTCATTATGTTTTATTTTGTTGGCGTGTTTTGTTCCTCTTGGGTGTGTCTGGTTACCAGACCTAATATGCTCTTCCTCTTCTCAGACTTAGTTCGTGAATTAAAATTTAAAGTTTTATTAAGTAAATCTAAAAAAATTTATTTAATTGAGTATTAAAATAACTTTTGACCAAAAAAATTCATCACTATTTAAATATAATTCTTTTTCTTTGTTTCTTCTTTCCTAAATAATTTTTTTATTAAATTTGTTAAAAAAAAATTCACATAATTAACAAATGAGGTTAGAAATAATAAAAAAATGACAAATGTAATAAAAATAAATTACATGTGGATTATAATTAACTCTAAATTTAAAGACTTAAAACATAATTTTCGTGTCTCATGAAAATATTTTTATTTTTGTTCTAAAAAAATTGTTTAAAAATAATGAAAATATCATTTTTTTTAAATCCTACAAATATATGAGACAACTATAATTATTTAAATTAAAACACTGTAACATATACTTTCAATAAATCAAATTAATATATACAAATATTTTAATTTACTTTAAATTTAAAGATAATACGATAACAAAAATATAGTAGGATTTCATAGAATTTTTAAACAATATTCTCCATTTACCTTTTTAAGAAGAAAAAAACTAATTTTTTATTTTTATAATAATTAAATAAAAATATATTAATAAAAGATTTTAATTTTTTTATGATATAATTGTTTTTACCAACATTCTATAAAAATTCTATAAAAGTTAAACTCTATTATTAAAAACAGTTTTTTTATATTTTCAAATTAACTAATATCAAATAATTTATATAAATGTGTGTTATATTTAATTGATAATCATGAAATAATAAAATTAAAATTAAAAAATTCATTTTAAAAATTTAGTTTAATTTTTAAATGCTTACCTTTAGAATTTATTATTGTTTATTAATTATTTTATTTGTTAATTAAAATATAATTAATAACGCAATATATGATTTTTTTTAAAATATATAAATAATTAAAAAAAAGTTTATATTAATTTCGTTATTTGAAAACCGATGTTAATAAAATATTTGAATGAATAAAATTAAAAGCAATTTTCTGTCTACGTAACATTCCACGGGTTAAGTGACATTAATTATCCACTTTCGACAAACTTGGCTAGTTAATTTATTATGTTTTCTTGAGAGAAAAAAATAATAATTTTTCTTCCCTATTTATGTAAGTGCCAACGCAATTAATTTGTGTAAGAAAAAGAAGAATAGAAATATGACCTGTATCTCGGGGAGCAAGCCACTGGTGTTGCAAACAATGATGGCGGAAATTGCACCAAAAGCATTGAACACCTTGCTCATGACTTCACTTCCGCTAATATCGGAATCCCTATTCGAATTTGATCTCCCTTCCAACCACAATATATAATTTAACGCTAGTTATTATTATGGTTTGAGGACAAGTTTGGTGAGAACAGTTAATTAATGTAGTAGTATTTTGAAAGCGAATGCTTAATTACCATCTTTGATTAAAAAAATCAGAAGAAATATAATATATGTAAAACAATCAGAAGAAATATACTTTTTTATTTTTATAATAACTAAATAAAAATATATTAATAATAAATTTTAATTTTTTTTATGATATAATTATTTTCACCAACATTCTATAAAAATTCTATAAAAGTTAAACTGTATTATTAAAAATAGTTTTTTTTTCAAATTAACTAATATCAAATAATTTATATAAATGTGTGTTATATTTAAATGATAATCATGAAATAATAAAATTAAAATTACGAAATTCATTTTAAAAATTTAGTTTAATTTTTAAATGCTTAGTGAAATGTTGATCCTAAGTGAATATTGAACTCATAAAACTGTGGTAAACAATCCTAGTGAGTTCAACATACATAGGAAGGTTGAAAGTAAGCCCAAGGCAATCAATATACCATGCTTAAAAAAAAATCGCTGGTGTTGGCAGCTTGGACATACAAACTTGTAAAAATTACTGAGAATTTGTTACTCCAATTTTTAGCAGAAATTTTTACTGAATTTGCTAGACATCTGGAAAAAAGTTATAAAAAAAGAACCAAGTGATTTGGATAAAAGGAAAAAATACTAAAAATCACACAAGTTGGCAGAAAAATCAGTATCCAGGAAAAAAAAGTGAAAGGGAAGTGTGCTTGTTCTTTTGGCTCAAAATTTATTCTATAATTGGTGCCTATGTTCTACCAATCTTAGTTCCGAAATTTCAATTGAAAATTAGTGTGAAGACAAGTGCCAAAGCTAGAGGTTTGTTGAGTCTTTTTTTTATAGTTTTTTTTACTCTACTCTAGAGCCATTCTAAGTTTCTCTTTGAGTCCTAGCTTGCTTCTATGTCATTTTCATTGCTTTAATTGTTGAATAATCCTTGAAAAATTGTCTTGTTAAAAATCCATTGGTTTAGCTTTCATTTCATTTTTTTTGGTCTTTGGTTATTGCTTGTCTCTTTGTTTCCTTGTTTGTGGGTTGCCATATAGGGAATTGGAAGGAGGATTGGTGCCATCCCTTGAAGAATTTGAGTCAAGAAGAAAGGGGCCAACCACCTTAAGAGCTATTAGACTAAGAAGCACTCGAAATTGAGTGAATCACCTAAGAGAGAACAACCACCAAAATTGAGGACCGTTTTGTAATTTTGTAATTTGCAATTTACTTACCTTCATTGCTTTCAAGTTTTGTAACAAAAAGGCCTTTCATTGGAAGTGTGTTGGGAGCCTCCAATAGGTTACCAAACTTCCATTTATGTGTAATAATTTTAGGCAAATTTTCCTTAGGATAGTGAGTGTTTTGTTGAGAACCTTGAATGTGGTCATCCAAACACTCTTAGGATTCACCTAGTTTACATTTCTTGCTTACTTTCATAACTTATTTCCTTTACCTTCCATTGTCAAACCGCCTAGATAACTTTCCTTTTACCAATTAGTTTTTTTTTACCTTATCTTTCACACCTCTTTTAGTGTTTATCTTGGCTAGTTTCAACCATAGTTTCTTTTACCTTTTGTTTTCAACCTCCAACAAGAAAGGACCACAACTTAGGAACCAACATGAGTCATCATTCATCTAGTGTTAATGGCGAGGGTACTAGTCATAAAGACCCTTTATCTAGAATCTTAGATGAGTTGAGTTCCCTCAAGTTATGGAAAGAAAAACAAGAGAGAAAAGAAAAAGGAAAAAAAAGAGTGGAAGAAATAAGTCAAGATGAAAGAAAGAAAATAAGAGATGAAGAAAGAAGAAAAATAATGAAAGAAATGAAAAGAGAAAAACATGCCTCCTATAGTAGTCATAACTCTTGCAAAAGCCTAAGTGAAGAACTTTGTGACTATTACAAAGGAAGGCATAGGTCACATCTTAGACCTCACTCCCATAGAAGAGAAAAGGAAAGAAAGCCTCAAGTGGCTAACATTAAACTCTCATACTTCCATGGGAAGGACAATGTAGAGGCTAACTTAGATTGGGAAATAAGGGTAGAGCAACAACTTAAAAAGAAGTCTACTTCAAAATCTTATGGCTCTCACTCTTATCCAAAGAAAGACCAAGGTCAAGGCATCTTAGGGGTGACACCTTCTAAGCCCAAAGATGATAAGGGGAAGACAATAGAAAAGCAAGCCCCTAAGGCTAGTATGCAAGAGAAAACTAGCTCTATAAAGTGCTTTAAATGCCTTGGAAGAGGACACATTACTTCTCAATGCCCCACCACAAAAACCATGATTATGAGGGGCCAATACATTTATAGTAGCCAAGATAAGGTTACTACTTCACCTTCTTCTAGTGAAAGTGAAAAAAGCAAAAGGGGAAGAATCTAGTGAAGAAATCTACCCCCAAGAAGAAGGACAACCATTAGTGGTTAAAGAGAAGTGTAAGGAGGTAAGTGTCTCCTCCAAGAGTTTAGCTAAGAAGGAAACTCATTTTACAATAAAGTCAAACATTAAATAAACTTTCCCTCTTAGACAACCTCCACATTTTCTCTTTTGTAAAAAGGCACTTGCTAGCATTGCCACACCTCTTGGGCTTGAGTTTATTCCTCAAGTAAAGAAGTTGTTGGATGAGGGTTTGGTTTGCAAGAGCTTAAATCCTTGTGCTTTGTTGGTGCCCAAAATAGGTATTATTAGGCACCAAGTCCCTAAAATAGGTGGTATGATGAATGTTTTGAGTGGTGCAACCCTCTTTTGTAAAATCACTCGTACACCTAACATCTTCCTTTGGGCCTTGTATTTTGGCCATTCTTGTAGTATAGGGTTTTAGCCTTGTATTTGAGGGCATTTTGGGTAGTCTTTGTAGTAAGGAATGATTGAGATGAATGAGATTGTTTCATGCCAAGGTCACATATTTATAGTTTCTTGATGACTCAAGTCAAAACTTGTAACTCTTGGCAATTCCTTTAAAAACTAATCACTTAAAAAGATATTACTTTTGAAAGAAGCTTCAGAAACAAGTCACTTGAAGAAATGTGACTTTTGGAAATGAATTTTTTGAAAACAGTCACAGGTAATTGATTACCATAAAGGTGTAATCGATTACACATCAGCAGATGTGACTCTTCATTTTGAATTTTGAAAATCTTAACATTTTAAAACCACTGGCAATCGATTACTATAATCTGGTAATCGATTACCAGAGAGTAAAACTCTTTGGTAATGATTTTGTGAAAACTTCATGTGCTACTCAATGTTTTGAAAAACTTTTTAATACTTATCTTGATTGAGTCTTCTCTTGAGTCTTGAATCTTGATCTTGGTTATTCTTGATTCTTGATTCTTGAATCTTGAATCTTGAAACTTGAAACTTGATTCTTGAATCTTTGCTTGAAACTTTGCTTAACTCTTGATTCTTTGGCATCATCAAAATAACCTTGGAAGGCATTGCTTCCACAGCATCATCAAAACATCAAAGTCAAAGTCTTTGCTTTTACATTTTGTCAATTTTATGGCATTCCTATGTTTCTCTAATTTAAGAATTTTTCTTGATGTTTAAGTTTTGTTGTTTATCTATGTTGCTCATATATTTGCATTGTTTTGGTGAGAATTTAAAATAATAAACTCGTTATTTGGTATCATCTTAGAATTGAGTTCATATATATATATATATATATATATATATATATATATATATATATATATATAGGTTTTGTTCAATGTTTTATTTTGCTTAATTCTTATTGTATTCACTTTTTTTATTGTAGAGGTGAGTAATGCTAATGAAGCTACGGAGCAAGAGGATCAAATCAAAACCCTATGAAGATATGTCACAAAGTTAAGAAAGACTCCTAGTGGGGGAAATGCATGATCAAATGCAATTTGTGTCAAATCTTATTCACTAGGTCTTTCACTCGAGTAAGGGCTCAGCCACTGAAAATCTCGGGAGGAGTTAGACCTTGTTCAAAGGTGACTCCTCCAAAACATACCAAATTAAAAATATTGGACAATGAAGCAGCTTTGAAGATACAAAATTCAAAGAAAAAAGTCTCTACCTAGTGAAGGCAAACAAACACAAGTTGGTGCTCCTCCAAAAGTCCTAGGCCCTTTAGAAAAAGTTTTCAATTTGCAAGGCAGAGATGGTGTTGATGCTAGAATTAGAAAGATATTTTTCTCTTCAGGGCTACCATTTATAAGGAGGCATTTTCAAAAGCGTGCTGGCTTTTTAGCCGAAAGATATATTTTTTGTTCTTGTTTGTTATTTTGTTATTTTGTTTTTCTTTTCATGAGGTATTTTGCTACCTAAACATGTGTATATTTTCATGAGGTATTTTTGCTATATACGTGCGTATCCAAGGTATCTTGCTACCTAAACATACATACATATATATATATATATATGTATATATATATATATATATATATATATATATTGAGGTATTTTTTTTGCTACATACATGCATATGTAAGGTATTTTCACTACCTAAACACACATACATATATTTTGTGAGGTATGACTACCTTCCGAGCTTGTGCTTGTTTTATTTAAATTCCTAGGATCATAAGCAACTAGGTGTGTCCTACTATGACTTTAGAAACAAAAGATGATCAAATAACAAGCAGAAATTTAAAAAGTACTAGGTTGCCTCCTAGTAGCGCTTCTTTAACGTCTTGAGCTGGACGCGTGATGACTTGTCGGTCATGGACCTAGTACTTTGCTTACCTTTGGCTTTGGACTTAGTCACCTACTGGTCGGTCACGGGTCATAGGCAATGCTCTAACGTTTTTGTGGATGAGCTGAGGGGCTCTGGAGGTGCCGGCGGTGCGCTTATTGCCCACTACTATGATGCCTTGCCCTGCGCCTTCCTGGGGCGCAGTACTTCTCGATGAAAGTCCAGTTAATAGGGGGCCTGATGACCTTGCTGGGGGCGACAGGCACTCCGTAGAACTGATAGAGGCCCATAATCAGAGCTGGAAACCCCAGGACCCTGTTGGACTTCTTCGAGTCCACTGGGTGTCTTGCGGGCGCGATCCCTGCGAACAATAGATGACATCAGAAATCAGTTGAGCGATGTGCATACTTACCTATGTCACGATGGCATGACCTTGCCGGGGGGAACGGGCACCCTGTAGGACTGACAGAGGCCCGTAACTAGAGCTGGAAACCCCAGGGCCCTGTTGGACTTCTCCGGGTCCACTAGGTGTCTTATGGGCGCGATCCCTACAAATAATAGATGACATCAGAAATCAGTTGAGCGATGTGCATACTTACCTATGTCATGATGGCATGACCTTGCTGGGGGGACGGGCACCCGGTAGGACTGACAGAGGACCATAACTAGAGCTGGAGACCCTAGGGCCCTGTTGGACTCCTCCGGGTCCACTGGGTGTCTTGTGGGCGCGATCCCTGCAAATAATAGATGACATCAGAAATCAGTTGAGTGATGTGCATACTTACCTATGCCACGATCTTCCGCAGGGGGAGATCGAGATTGTGGTCGCGGGACGAAATGTTACTAAGTAGGAACGCCATCCATATCTGTGTAAGAGTGGTCATGTTGGTGCGCATGATCCGCACTCATTGGTATGCACAGTAGCTGCGCGATAGCCTCCCCCTCTGGTTGTGCTCGCACAGTTGGTCGCCATGCAATATCTCGGGGTGGCCCAAGAACAGATAAAAGGAAACTACTGGCCCCTTAACTGGGAACACAAGTCTCGGTTAAGTATTTAAGGGAAAAGGACCTTAAATTCTCTTACGGTGTGGATATGGAGCCCACTAAAAGTGAGGACGCATAGCCCTCTAAAGGCGAGGGCGTGCAGCCCTCTGAAGTTGAGGACGTGTTGCCCTTTGAAGGCGAGGGTGTACAACCCTCTAAAGGCGAGGACGTGAAGCCCTCTGAAGACGAGGATGTGCAATCCTCTGAAGGCGAGGGCGTGTAGCCCTCTGAAGGTGAGGACGTACAACCCTCTGATGGCGAGGACGTGTAGTCCTCTGAAGGTAAGGGCATGCAACCCTCTGATGGCGAGGATGTGTAGTCCTTTGAAGGCGAGGGTGTCCAGCTCTCTGAAGGTGAGGGCGTCTAACCCTCTGATGGTGAGGACGTGTAGTCCTCTAAAGGTATGGACGTGTAGTCCTCGAGGCGAGGGCGTGTAGCCCTCTGAAGGTGAGAACGTGTAGTCCTCTGAAGGCGAAGACGTGTAGTCCTCTGAAGGCGAGGGCGTGAAGCCCTCTGATGGCGAGGACATGTAGTCCTCTGTAGGCGAGGGTGTGCATCCCTCTAAAGGTGAGGGCATGTAGCCCTCTGATGGCGAGGACGTGTAGTCCTCTAAAGGTAAGGACGTGTAGTCCTCACGCCGAGGGCGTGTAGCCCTCTGAAGGTGAGGACTTGTAGCCCTATCATGGAGAGGACGTGTAGTTCTCTGAAGGCGAGAGCGTGCAGCCCTCTGAAGGCGAGGACGTGTAGTCCTCTGAAGGCGAGGGCGTGTAGTCCTCTAAAGGCGAGGGCGTGCAGTCCTCGGAAGGCGAGCAAATGTAGTCCTCTGAAGGTGAGGGTGTGGAGCCCTCTGAAGGCGAGGACGTCTAGTCCTCCAAAGACGAGGACGTCTTGTCCTCTGAAGGCGAGGGCATGTATCCCTCTGATGGCGAGGACATGTAGTCCTCTGAAGGCGATGACGTGTAGTTCTCTGAAGGCGAGGGCGTGTAGCCCTCTGAAGGTGAGGACGTGTAGTCCTCCGAAGACGAGGGCGTGTAGCCCTCTGAAGGTGAGGACGTGTAGTCCTCTGAAGACGAGGGCGTGCAGCCCTCTAATGGCGAGGACGTGTAGTCCTCTGAAGGTGAGGGCGTCCAGCCCTCTGTAGGTGAGGGCATGTAACCCTCTGATGCTGAGGAAATATAATCATCTGAAGGTCAGAATGTGTAGTCCTCAAGGCAAGGGCCTGTAGCCTTCTGAAGGTGAGGACATGTATTCCTCTGAAGGTGAGGACGTGTAATCCTCTAAAGGCGAGGGCGTGAAGCCCTCTGATGGCGAGGACATGTAGTCCTCTAAAGGCGAAGGCGTGGATCCCTCTGAAGGTGAGACCGTGTAGCCCTCTGATGGCGAGGACGTGTAGTCCTCTGAAGGTGAGGACGTGTAGTCCTCAAGGCGAGGGCGTGTAGCCCTCTGAAGGTGAGGACGTGTAGTCCTATGATGAAGAGGATGTGTAGTCCTCTGAAAGTGAGAGCGTGCAGCCCTTTGAAGACGACAACGTGTATTCCTCTGAAGGCAAAGACGTGTAGTCCTCGAAAGGCAAGGGCGTGCAGTCCTCGAAAGGCAAGGGCGTGCAGTCCTCAGAAGGCGAGGGCCTGTAGCCCTCTATAGGCTAGGAAATGTAGTCCTCTGAAAGGGAGGGTGTGTAGCCCTCTGAAGGCGAGGACGTCTAGTCCTCTAAATGCGAGGACGTCTTGTCCTCTGAAGGCGAGGGCGTGTATCCCTCTGAAGGCGAGGGCGTGTAGCCCTCTGATGGCGAGGACGTGTAGTGCTCTGAAGGCGAGGATGTGTAGTCCTCTAAAGGCGAGGGCGTGTAGCCCTCTGAAGGTGAGGATGTTTAGTCCTCTGAAGACGAGGGCGTGTAGCCCTCTGAAGGTGAGGACGTGTAGTCCTCTGAAGGCTAGGGCGTGTAGCCCTTTGAAGGTGAGGGCGTGTAGTCCTACGAAGGTGAGGGTACTAGTACCCAAGGGTCCATCCTTATGAGAAAGCAAGAGATTGACTCATTGAGAGGGCCTCTCATCCCAAACTTAAAAGTTGGGACATTAGATGTTGGAAATCTATGCAGTTAACATGATTTTTAGGGATGCAGATGCATGCAACCTTTGTCTTGAAATGTTGTAAATGCGGACTTCGTATGCAACAATGCAATGTAGTGGAAAGTTGTACAATGTTCATGACATTCTTTCCATATTTTGTGATTTTGATTTTGATTTAATTTTTTTGGAAAACACAGATTGGTTGTGCTTTTGAAAGAGGTGATAATTCATGCAACCTCATCCTATCTTTGGCAAATCTCTCCGGGAACTCCCTCAGAGTGTATGTTTTGTTTGATTTAGTCACTTGACCATGTTGGAGTGACAGTAATGGAGTGGTTTTGATGTTTAATCAATCCATTGAAATTCCAGGATTTGTCCCCCCTTTTTTTGTTTAAAAACATCGACGGGTGAGAACTTTTTATCTGCCCCTAGGCTCGCTTAAGGCTCATGCACGGTGCCCCTCATTGCCCCAGTGTAGGGCTTTGAGGTATCAACCTTGTCTTTTGTCATGACCTTGTAGCAAGGAAGAAACTGTGCAGGTTCTCAAAAATGAATTTTCAAGGACAAGAAACATTTCAAGGATTTTTTAATTGACGGATAAAGTCAAATGACTCCTATCCTTGATAACTCACTTCTCTCTCAAAAAGACAAACTTTCAAGAATGATAAAATGAGCTCACATGAATGTCTATATTTTACTTGAAAACACAGTCAATCAAATGCTTTTTTCCTTTTTCTTTTTGAACTTGTTTTGCTTTACTCGCCATTTACGGCACCCTCACCGAATATGTAGCACGAGTAATTTCTGATTGAACGGTCTTGGATGTCCAAAACTCAGGAGCACAGGTCGCTTGAGCAAACAAACCAAAGGCTTGCACCCACATTCTAGTGGAAGCAAAGATGTAATTACGAGAAGGACAAAGATGTCAAATTTATCTATTTTATTTAGCATTGTAACTATGGTTTATAATAATGGAATAAACTTGAAAATCCTGATGAGTCATTAGAGACATCTAACAACGGCTTTCAAAATTGCCCCATGTGTGGTGTCGCTTATCAATGTTAGGATTCACAAGCAATTCTCCTCAAATTTCAGCCAGCCTGCATTAATAGACTTTGCACCTTACGCTTCAAGATCATACAGTGCTCAATGGAATGTCCTGGAACACCTCCATGATATGCACATGTTGCGTTCGAGTCATATCCTCAGAAAAATGGAGGTTGAGGAACCTTGGCTGGGGTTATAGCAACCATTGAATTATTAAGTAGATATGGGAGCAAGTTAGCATATGACACCGGAATTTGGGGTGAATCCTACAGGCTTTTTGTTGCAAAATTCATTTCTTGGTTGGTGTTTTGGTTTGTGCTAAAGGTGGTGTTCGTCGTTGGAAGTGCGGTAGACAGGCTTTGTGGTTGATTTAGGGATGGCCTTTGTGGATGACTGGGTGGCGGGTAATGAGAAGAGTTGATATTGGCTGAGTAATGACATTGTTGGGCTGGTGGAATGTTTGGCCATGTAGGAATGACAGCGTCAACATGGGTTCCTTCCTCATTCTCATCCTCTTCATTTGCCCCAGTTTTCTCATTCATCAAAGCAGGATGATCAAATTTGCCTCTTTTTAGACCCGCTTCGATCCTTTTGCCGGCAAAGACCAAATCCGCAAAGCTTGAAGGTGCATACCCCACCATATTTTCATAGTAAAACACTGTTAATGTGTCTACTATTATAGTGATCATCTCTTTCTCCGTCATTGGAGGTGCCACTTGAGCTGCCAGGTCTCTCCACCTTTGGGCGTATTCTTTGAAAGATTTGTGCCCCTTTTTGCACATGTTTTGTAGTTGCATCCTATCTGGAGTCATATCAGAATTGTATTGATACTGCCCAACGAAGGCAACCATTAGGTCTTTCCAAGAATGGACTCGGGAAGGTTCCAAGTTAGTGTACCAGGTAACAGCTACCCCAGTAAGACTTTCTTGGAAGAAATGTATCAGCAGTTTCTCATTGTTTGCGTATGCCCCCATCTTCCGACAATACATCTTTAGATGGTTCTTGGGGCAAGTAGTCCCCTTGTACTTGTCAAAGTCTGGCACCTTGAACTTGGGAATGACCATGTTTGGGTACTAGGAACAACTCTTCTACGTCAGTAAAGGCATAATCCATGCCTCCTTCAACGACCCTGAGCCTTTCCTCTAGATGATCCAACTTTTCCCATTCCTTCCATAATAGGAGGGATTTTAGCTACTGTGGAATGCAAGGGTTGTGGTTGGGGATGAAATTGAGGGCCCTCCAAAGTGTTTTGCAGGAGTATACCACCAACTACTTGCCCTTCAGTGGCATATCCGAGGCAAGGCTTGAAGTCGGCTAGATTGTGGTGGGGAATTTCATGTGTCTCCCCCACGGTTTGAAAGACATGTGCATGATCAGATTGAGGTTGTTGACTCTGAATGAGTATAGAAGTGGAGTTATTGACATTCTCATTGGGAGTGTACGCCACATTGGGTGGTGTAAGTCATATGGTGGGAAGGCATGCTTGTTTTTGCACTAAAAGAGGGCCCCCCGTACTTCCCAACTCTTTGCCTTCCAGACCTACCATATCTGAGGTTGGATGATTTATTTGGTTGCGGCCCTATGGGGGCGTCGGGTTCACCTTAGCAACAGCGCTGGTAGCGGCAACTGCAACCGCATTGGTTTCCATTATCTTCTTCATGCTCATCATGGCCTCTATCATTCTGGCCATTTGCTCTTTCATGGCCTCCATGTCAGCCTTCATCTGCTTTTGCACCTCCTCTACTTCACCCATTACTCTAGCTCTAGCACAAGTTCGGTAAGGGCGCCGTAAAGCGTGTTCTTTTCTTTTTGATAACAATGATTAAGTTCATTTTTTTTCAAGGAAAGAATGCAATGAGCAATGCAACCAATGAAAAGCATGGATGTATGCGAATGATGCACAGTTGAAGTACTGCGAATTTTTACGCAAGACATGGGGTTTAATCAATTTAGATTTTCAACATGGTCCATGACATCTTTGTCAAGGTGGAACTGGAAGTAACAAGGACATCAAGAGTCCTAAATATGTTTGGCAGTAGACGAAGCAGTGATGTAACTCAATCCATCTTTTGCCCCAATTTTTGCATGGTGGTTACTTCCATACTTCAACTTGACTTGATAAACCTTTTCGTAAAAGCATGAGCTTGGTTCAACCCCATAACCCAAGGAATGGCAATTTTGATTGCCAATACTTCGACAACATTTCATAGAGATGAAAGACTCAGAAATACGTATGTTATGCATGGAAAATGTAATTATGAGATTGAGATGCCCCAAAAAACATCATTTCCTAGTTAACCACGCATTAGGTACCATGCTCAATCATTTTGTTTTGTTTTTTTTTTTAGAAATGGGTTTATGATCCCAACATGGTTGGCTCATGGTACCTAACACATGCAACTAAGAATGCAGCGTGAATTTTCACGCTTCCTTTTTTTGTTTTTGTTTTGCAGAGGAAAACGCAAGGATCATGCATGAGCAAACATGAAAACAAAAGGTATGCAGTTTGTAGAACAAAAAGTATGTTGAATGCATATGCATGATGATGCAATGACTCATGCAAAATGTGATGCTGGAATATGATAATGGACAAATGCAGGAACGATATGTTCATTATGATGCCATGAAGAGATGCTTATGTGATGCATGATATGAATGCATTTACGGACACGAGAGCCCGGAAAATCATCTCTTCTTACTTGCACATTTGGGGGTGCAGTGCCCCATGTGTGTAGTTAAGAAGGTGGTATGGACCTTCCAGCTTCCCGTGACGAAAGACGAGACTGACATACAATGCACGCGTGACGACATGATGCAGATGTGCAAAGGCGCAACAGGGATGTACACAGCATGGCAATATCCTCAAATAATCATACAACAAAGGCGTACATGACATTTAGGCTATATGCATGACAATGTTTAAAAGGCACGCAACGTGTTTGCTTCGTGCCCCTATTTTAGGGACCTAAACGAGAGGAACTAAAAGGCTTTTAGTGATAATTCCCAAGGTGGTCATATCTCTCTTGATGGTTTCTAGAGGTATCATCCCCTTCAAAAAACATATTGCAGCAGTAGGGACTACCAACAACAATATGTTATCAAAGAGAAAAACTCTAGATGAGGGTTCACTGTTATCAAGCAAGTCGGAGACCCATCATGACCACACATTCACCTCCACTCCTTATGTTCCCATGGACCCGAGTATAGGGCCCCTTTTCAACTCACCGTGTGTACAAATAGTGTTGGTGTTTGTGTGCATCAAATGAATAAATATCTATCTCATGCATACATTTCAAAAACACACTAAAAGCATCAAAGAGTTATATATACGAACTTAAAAGAAATAAAAGGAAACGGAAAAAAGAGGAAGTCATGATATTGCACGAGATTAGAAGCCCTAACTCTCTAAAAACAGTCCCCAGCGGAGTCGCCAACTGTCGCAACCTACCCTTCGACGGGAGGGCGACGCGGGGCTCGCAGGTGCGTCTTCCAAGAAAGGAAAATGCGTGGAGTCGCCACCAACGTTTATTCAAGGAAAACGTCGGAAAAACCGAAAAGGTGTGGTCTACAAACTTTAAGTGTGAAAGGTTCGAGAGTTGTTTTTATGCACGGGGAAGGTATTAGCACCCCACGCGTCCGTCACAAGGGACGACAGCCTTTAATCAAGTGTGCAAATATGACTTCAAAATGTTTTATTTTCCCTTTTTATGTCTTTTTGTGTTTTTATGCTTTTTATGTTTTTTTTTATCTTTTTGTGGTCGACAAGGGTGTTTCCCTCACTCCTACATATCCTCAATTGCGACGAGGAAATCAGACCTACGTAGTTCTTTTAGAACTAAACGTTGGTTAAGTTGTTTTTATCTTTTTTTGCAAGATAGATTTTAATTGAACAAAGGTCATTTAAGGCGTTGGACCATTAAACGATCTTTTGATTTTGAAAGGAGAGAAACGTTAAGGCGTTGGACCATTAACGATCTCTTAGTTTTGAAAGGAGAGAAACGTTAAGGCGTTGGACCATTAACGATCTCTTAGGGTGGTCGACAAAAGCGGGGCTTTTGCTCCTACGTATCCTCAATTGCGATGAGGAACTCATACCTACGTAGTTCTTGCAAAAGAGGTAAAGTTATGTGTTGGTTTTATGCTTTTGAACGGTCCATGTTAACAGATAAAAGCAAAGAGGACCGTTTAAGGCGTTGGACCTTAAAACGGTTTTGAGTGACTTTTGCGGACAAAGCTTGATTTGTGAGTTGATTTTAGCCTTAGTTTCACTTTGGTTATTAGTCAATTCATTCAAGGAAACTTCCAAAGAAAAACGTCTGATTCATTTTTTTGATTATTTTATTCAAAGATATTTTGATTATTTTATTATTATTTTTCAAGATATTTTGATTATTTTATTATTATTTTGTCTTTTTTTGGTTTAACCGTGGTTACAGCGTGAACGATCGGTTAGATTTTGTTTTAACAGTGATTAAACGAGATTGCAACACAAATGATCGGTTGAAATTCATTTTATCATTTATTAGGTGAGAAAACGGCTTAAATAAACGGTTAAAAGCTCGTTAAAGCAGAAGAAAAGAAAATTGAAAGTAAGCGAAATTAAAGTGAAAGTACAAAACACAAGTAGGGACCACTAAGGGTGCATAGAATGAATTGAAAGATTCAATTTCGGGAACTTACCGGTTGAAGACTGAAGAACGATGAAGAATTTCCATAGAATCACTTACAGAAGCGTTACGGAAGCATTACAGAAGCACTTCGACTCGATTTTTCTTCACGAAAACGTGTTTTTTGCCCAAAATAGTCGAAATGCATAGCCAAGGGATTTTTTTGAATATTTTTGAAACAGCCCCCCTCCCCTATTTATAGGGAAAAAGAGAGGTGCTTGCCGCCCAAAGACTTAATGAAGAAGATTTCTAAGCACACCAGAATTACTAAGTTCACCCCCCTTTTCGTATTTTACGAAAAAGTTACGGAAGCCTTACGGAAGTGTTTCAGATTTGATTTTCATCTTTTTTTTCTCTTCCCTTTCACCAATGTTTGTAGATGCAATTGGCTTTGATGTT
Source organism: Glycine max (assembly GCF_000004515.6). Taxonomy (NCBI): domain Eukaryota; kingdom Viridiplantae; phylum Streptophyta; class Magnoliopsida; order Fabales; family Fabaceae; genus Glycine; species Glycine max. The sequence continues at coordinate 20,772,966 of NC_016091.4, read as the reverse complement.
TTGATGATGATCATAATGATGTGTTGCAATTGATGCAAATGGGCTTTTCAAGATTAAAATTCAAGACAATACTTCAAGATTACAAGTCACAATATCAAGATGATCACTAGAATATTAGGAAGGGAATTCCTAATTGAATTAGCAAAGGTTTGGCCAAGTGATTTAAAATAAAAAGTGTTTCTCAAAGGTTTTACTCTCTGGTAATCGATTACCAGAGGATGTAATCGATTACCAGTGGCCAAATACGTTTCATAACAGTTATAAAAATTTGAATTCGAAATTTTAGACTGTGTAATCGATTACACAATTTTGGTAATCGATTACCAGCAATTAGTAAACGTTTTAATTCAAATTTTAAAAGTTGTAATCGATTACACAATTACTGTAATCGATTACCAGACAGGATTTTCAGAAAAATAAATTCAAGAGTCACATCTTTTCAAAAGCTTTACTCATGACCACCAATGGTCTATATATATGTGACTTAAACACGAAATTGCTCAGAGATTTTCAGAACAACAAAGTGTTTATCCTCTCAAAGAGCAAATTCATTTTATCCTCTTAAAAATTCCTTGGCCAATTCAACTGCAATTCATTAAGGAATTAATTGAGTGCTCAATCTGTAAAATCCATCTCTTTCTAGAGAGATTTGTTCCTCTTCTTCTTCTCATTCTCTAAGGGATTAAGAGACTGTGAGTCTCTTGTTGTAAAGGATCTCTAAACACAAAGGAAGGATTTTCCTTGTGTGTTTAGAACTTGTAAAAGGAATTTACAAGATAGTGGAACTCTCAAGCGGGTTGCTTGGGGACTGGACGTAGGCACAAGGGTGTGGCCGAACCAGTATAAAACTGAGTTTGCATTTTCTCTTCCCTTAATCTCCTTTATTTATTATTGCTTTATATTCATATTCAAGTTGCTTCGTTTGAATTAATATTTAAGAAGATTGTCATTAAGGGAATTCATAACTTGAGTAAAAAGTGAAATAGATTTTTAATTAGGGGAAACAGTTTGGAATATCTTAATTCAACCCCCCCTTCTTAAGATATCTGAGGCCACTTGTCTAACAAGTGGTATCAGAGCTTCATTCTTGTACAAAGTTTAGAAGCTTCAAGAAAAAGATGGCCTCAGCAAATTCCTTATTTCCAGAAGGGAATTCTATCAATAGACCTCCAATCTTTAATGGAGAGGGTTACCACTACTGGAAAACCCGAATGCAAATTTTTATCGAGGCAATAGATCTAAATATCTGGGAAGCCATTGAAATAGGGCCTTATATACCCACCACAGTAGAAAGAGTTTCAATAGATGGTAGTTCATCAAGTGAAAGCATAACCATAGAAAAACCTAGAGATAGATGGTCTGAAGAGGATAGAAAACGAGTACAATACAACCTAAAAGCCAAAAACATAATAACATCTGCCCTAGGAATGGATGAGTATTTCAGAGTTTCAAATTGCAAGAGTGCTAAGGAAATGTGGGACACTCTTCGATTAACACATGAAGGAACTACAGATGTTAAAAGATCTAGGATAAATGCACTAACTCATGAGTATGAATTATTTAGAATGAATACAAATGAAAATATTCAGAGTATGCAAAAGAGATTTACACATATAGTAAATCATCTAGCAGCCTTAGGCAAAGAATTTCAAAATGAAGATCTTATAAACAAGGTGCTAAGATGTTTAAGTAGAGAATGGCAACCCAAAGTAACGGCTATTTCTGAATCAAGAGATTTGTCTAACATGTCTCTTGCCACTTTATTTGGTAAGTTGCAGGAACACGAGATGGAACTATTGAGATTGCACCAAAATGAAGAAAATGACAAGAAAAAGAAAGGAATTGCTCTTAAAGCATCATCCTCAATTCAAGAAGAAAGTGATCAGGATAATGATGCAGATGATGATGATGATCTAAGTTTCTTTGTAAAAAGATTCAACAAATTTCTTAAAGTAAGAGGAAATCAGAGGCGACCAAATTTTAAATCAAAGAGAAGGACAGAAAATTCATCCTCTACTCTAAAATGCTTTGAATGCAATCAACCTGGACATCTGAGGGTTGATTGTCCCATCTTCAAGAAAAAGATGGAAAAATCTGAAAAAGAAAAATCATAGTGAGAAGAAACTAAAGAATGCATACATCACATGGGATGAAAATGATTTGGAATCCTCTGATGATTCTGAAAATGAAGAGATAAATCTTTGCCTTATGGCAAAAAGTTACGAAAGTGATGAAGAGGTAACATCTTCAAACAACTTATCTATTTCTTTTGATGAATTGCAAGATGCATTTGCTGATTTGCATAAAGAATCAATTAAACTTGCAAAATTAGTTTCATCATCAAAGAAAACAATTTCAAATTTAGAAAATGAAATTTCAAAATTAAACAAAGAATTAGATCTTCTTAGAAATGAAGTTTCAATCTCTAAAACAAATGAAAAAGTTAATATCTCCACTATTAATGACAAGAAAAAAACAGATTCTTGTAGTTGTTGTGATAAATATGTAAAAGAAATTAAAGAGTTAAAAAATTCACTTGCAAAATTTTCATATAGTAGAAATAATTTAGATGTTATATTAAGTAAACAAAGATATGTGTCAAATAAAAATGGACTAGGGTATAAATCTGAAAAACTACAAAAGGTTCATAAAAACTTTTCCACTTCCACACAAAAATGTAATTCTAATTCTATCACTTGTTTTTACTGTGGAAGAAGAGGACATGGCATATCAACTTGCTACTTCAAGAAAAATTACAGTAATATTAAAATGATATGGGTCCCAAAAGGATCCTCAGTTTATACTAACATGCAAGGACCCAATAAAATTTGGGTACCTAAGTCAAAAACTTGATTATGCAGGTATCTTTGAGAAAGAAGTGGTACATAGATAGCGGATGCTCAAAACATATGACTGGAGATGCATCAAATTTTACACACATATCTCCAAAGAAAAGCGGGCATGTAACATATGGTGACTGAAATTCTGATACTGGGGACAGATGTCGTACCGGATGTCACGACATCACGCTTCAGAACATGCAGATTGTATTTGACTGTATGAACAGATTAAACAAGTAAATAACACAAGAGAATTGTTAACCCAGTTCGGTGCAACCTCACCTACATCTGGGGGCTACCAAGCCAGGGAGGAAATCCACTAAAATAGTGTTAGTTCGAAGATCTAACAGCCACTGTTTACAACCTTCTCACCTAACCACTACCCGTGCAACCTCTACCTAAGAGCCACTCTTAGATATGAGAACCCCTCTCACTCCCTCTCAATCACACTCCCGTGTTTACAATTAAATCAAATACACACCAGAGATTACTCTCTGAACAATAGAGATCAACTCCACACACTATAGAGATCAACTCTACACACTCAGGTCCAACACTTGATGTTAGGATGACATCAAGGTGGCTCACAAATCACTCAAGTCCCAAAACTCACAAAATAACTCTTCAATCCCGGACTTGGTACAGAACTCGTGCAGCCTCCATGTTTTTATAGCAGTGTGTGTATCTGGGCTGCAACAGCTTGTGCTGGATGAGATCTATCATTCTCCTGAAAATCTGCACTTAAAGATCTAAAAGATACAGTTTGATCTTTTAGTTTTTATCTTTAATCTTTATTCCCTGAACGAACTCTTCTAGTTTGTAATTCGAACTTCAATTATCTTTTAATTCGTTCCTAAAGATAGATCATCTTATCTGTTGCTAACTGCACAATAATCTGTTAAAGAGATAACAGATTTATGTGTCCAGTATTTTCGGGCCGGATGTCAGGACATCGTGTCTGACATCGTGGATCCTGCAGCTTCAATTCTTCATTTGACATTTTATCTTGCCTTGTGCATTGTGCAGCAACTCCAGTATTTTCGGGCAGGATGTCCTGGACATTGTATCCGACATCGTGGATCCTGCAACTTCAATTCTTCATTTGACATTTTATCTTGCCTTGTGCATTGTGCAGCCCGATCTTATTCCTTGACATAATCGTTGGACATCATGTGCAGCAACTCCAGCTTTCCTTCATTGTCTAAGTGCTTATGTTTTAACAAAATCTTAGCCAATCTTTTAAAGCTCAGTAGAGCTAAGCACTAACAATCTCCCCCTTTGGCAAATTTTGTCTAAAACATACTTAGACACTTCCTGAGCAGGTACGAGCAGTTATGCAAGTGGGATCAACAACTTTCATTATCAGAGTAATCAAGCACAGCGGTATCTGTAGTGGTAACAACAAAATTCTGCAAGTTGCAAGTCGTTTCCAGGATGTCAAGACATCTCACGTGACATCAGCTTTCTGCTCCCCCTGTCTTCATGCTCCTACTGCTGTGAAGCAGTTCACTACAGCATCTTCTATCAGCTACTAGTCTTTTCCAGGATGTCAAGACATCTCATGTGACATCAGCGTTCTGCTCCCCCTTACTGCAGCATCTTCTATCAGCTTACATCAGTCTCCCCCTCAAAACCATATACATACAACTCCCCCTCAAAATCATGAATCATGCATACATCGTATCCTACTACACAAAATCATGAATCATGCATAATACTACTATTGCATACATAGTATCCTACTACTCAAAATCATGCATACATAACTATTATTACTCCCCCTTTTTAGACAGAATTTGACAAAAGTAGAATGCATGAACTTAAGGTGCAAATATTACAGACCAATAGTAATCAATTGTTCAAATGGACATGCCCCTATAGCCAGTAAAAGTGAAAAGCAAAAATAAAGGTCTGATGATCATGGGGTGGCTTCAGAATCATCATCTGATTCTGTATCCTCTGCTGCATCTTCCTCTTCCTCAGCTGCTTCTTCTTCTTCCTCAGCTTTTTCTTCTTCCTCAGCTGCTTCTTCTTCCTCAGCTGCTTCTCCATCATCAATGCCACTGTCTGAGAGCCTTTTGATCAGGCGTTCCAGCTCCATTTTCTTCTCTGTGGTGGCTTTGATGGTTGCTTCCAGCACCTTGCATGTGTCCTTGAGTTCAGCAATCAAGGCATCCTTGTACACAGCACCTGAAGCAGCAGCTTTCCCTGATGTCGAGACAATGTCTGGGACATGTGTCCCCTCAAACAGTTTGTAATGCAGGGACAGAGCCGATTCTCTCTTCATTACAGAGTCAATGTTGTTTAAAATATTGGGATGTTGACTCAACATAATGCCACACAATACAGTAGGGAAGGCAATGGGTAATTTGACAGCAAAAGATTCTGAATGCTTAACAGTTTGATCAAAAATATAGTTTCCAAAATTAAATTTGGACTTGGTTCCAACAGCATACAGAAATTTACCCAAACCTGTGGCAACAGTGGAAGTATGATTGGTGGGTACCCAGTTTGCAGCGCCAATCCTGTGCAGAATTGCATACTTCACACTTAGCTTCCCTGCAGAAAGCTTCCCTTTCTTTGGCCAATGCTGGACCTGTTTGGCAGTGATTTCCTTGGCAATTTGGTGCTCAGATACAGTAATATCCACCACTCCATCTGTTGGTCTGCCCAGGTATTTGTTGATTACAGCAGGGGAGAATCTAACACATTTTCCTCTGACAAACACTCTTTGATACTCATCACTCTTTCTATTTGTTATGTCAGAGGGAATGTTGACAATGAATTCCCTGACTAAACTTTCATAGCAGTCTCCCAACTTGGTGACAGTTTTCAGCAGTCCAGCAGCCTTGATGAGGTCCATGATCTCCTTGCAATCCAAGGCAGCTCTTCCCAGTTCTCTTTCCAAGGCAAGTCTGTGTTGATACACGAATTTCCACCTTTCAGCATTGCCAATGGAGTGGAATGAGATGTTGTCCAATGGTGCATCAGGGACATTTCCAGGCACCTTCTTCCCTGATGTCTTGGCCCTCTTGATGTCGGGAACATCTAGTTCGACATCATCATCAGAATCAGATGAGGAAATTTCTTTCCTCTTCTTGGAAGGGATTGCAACTTTGCTCCGTCTGGATGTGGTAGGAGTGATTGGAGTGCTCTTCTTCTGTGCCATAGTTTTGATTCGTCCAAACCTCTTAATGGGGGTTTTTCCCTTTCGGCTTTGTAATCTTTCAGCAATGCCGGGTGCTAATTTGTTGGCAATGGGTTCCTCATCAGATTCTACTTCTTCTAGGTCAATGAGGTCACCTGGAGCAGGTTCTGGTGCCCTTGGTGCAGGGGTCTCTTCTGTGGCTTGATCTTCTTCTTCTGTTGATTCCTCTTCACTGGGTGAAGGGAGGGCTTCAGCATTTGGAGCGGAAGATGTTGGAACATCTTTATCAGCATCAGGCACAGAAACATTTGGGGTGGAAGATGTTGGAACATCTTTCTCAGCATCAGGCACAGAAGCATCTTTCAAAATGCTACTCACAATACTGCGGATCTTCTTATCCATCTCCGGGTCTACTTCCCTAGGACTTGTTGCAAGGCTAGGGTTTTCAGAAATCTTCACTCCCTGTTGTCGTTTGGTGACCAGTTTTTCAGGAACAGGGGCTTGACCAGGAATCATCTGTATGGGTTGGATATGGAATTCAGGTTGTTCCTGGATTGATGGTGCTTTGGTGGATGATGGAGATGATGGTGCAGAGGGTGAACCAGGTGATGAAGTATCTTTTGGTGAGGTAGCCATGGAGAAGCAGAGCTTTTGAAATGGTTTCGTGAAATTCCGAGAGGTGTTGGGGAATGCTGATGAAAACAAGAATGCCACGAAAATATAAATTTGAATGAAGAATGTAGAGGGGCGTGTGAAGCAACGGTCGAATCTGTTTTGGCCCAGTAATGAATGTGCTATTAACGTTTGAGCACATTCAAATATAAGTAATTGCTATAAGTCTTCTAGCAGACAAATGCCCAGCTTGCCCCTCAGTTTTTCAAACTGATTTGCATCCAATGCCTTTGTGAAAATATCTGCTATTTGTTCCTCAGTGTCAACATGCTTCAGTGTGATCACTTTATCATCAACAAGATCTCTAATATAGTGATGTCTAATGTCAATGTGCTTGGTTCTGCTGTGTTGAACAGGATTTTTTGAAATATTAATAGCACTCATGTTGTCACAGTACAATGTCATGACATCTTGTTCGACATTGTACTCCTTGAGCATCTGCTTCATCCAAACTAGTTGTGAACAGCTGCTTCCTGCTGCAATATACTCTGCTTCTGCAGTAGATAGGGACACACAGTTCTGCTTCTTGCTGAACCATGAAATAAGATTGTTGCCCAGATAGAAGCATCCACCAGAAGTGCTTTTTCTGTCATCTGCACTTCCAGCCCAATCAGCATCACAATACCCAACCAGCATTGAATCTGAACAATGACAGTACATAATCCCATAGTCACTGGTGCCATTTACATATTTCAGTATTCTCTTTACTTGATTCAAGTGACTTATCTTGGGATTGGCTTGATATCTTGCACAAACACCTACTGCATAGGTGATGTCGGGTCTGCTAGCTGTTAAATATAGTAAGCTCCCAATCATGCTTCTGTACAGACTTTGATCAACACTGATGCCAGCTTCATCTTTTGACAGCTTCAAGTGAGTAGGTGCAGGTGTTCTTTTATGGCTGGCATTTTCCATCCCAAACTTCTTGACAATGTTCTTTGCATACTTGCTTTGTGAGAGGAATATGGAGTCTTCCATCTGCTTCACTTGGAGTCCCAGAAAATAAGTCAGCTCTCCAACAAGACTCATCTCAAATTCAGATTGCATCTGTTGGACAAAATGTCGAAGCATCTCATTCGACATCCCTCCAAACACAATGTCATCAACATATATCTGTGCTATCATCAAGTTTTCAGCATCTTGTTTAACAAAGAGAGTCTTGTCAATTCCTCCCTTCCTATACCCTTGCTGAGTAAGGAACTCTGTTAGCCTTTCATACCAAGCTCTTGGAGCTTGCTTCAATCCATAGAGAGCCTTCTTGAGCCTGTATACATGATCTGGATGAGTTGGATCTACAAATCCCTTTGGCTGCTCCACATAGGCTTCTTCATTCAGGTATCCATTCAGAAACGCGCTCTTCACATCCATTTGGTACAGCTTGAATTTGAGGATGCAAGCTACACCAAGTAACAATCTGATGGATTCAAGTCTAGCAACAGGAGCGAAAGTTTCATCAAAGTCTACACCTTCAATCTGAGTGTAGCCTTGAGCAACAAGTCTGGCCTTGTTTCTGGTTATAACACCTTCTTCATTGGTTTTGTTCTTGAAGATCCACTTGGTGCCAATCACATTAGTTCCCTCGGGTCTAGGAACTAGCTCCCAAACTTCATTCCTTTTGAATTGCTCCAATTCTTCTTGCATAGCATTGATCCAGAACTCATCAGTCAGTGCCTCTTTCACATTCTTGGGCTCAATTTTGGAGACAAAACATGAATTGGAGACAATCTCAATCTCCCTTGATCTTGTGGTGACCCCTCTGTTTGGATCTCCTATAATCAGCTCCTTGGGGTGCATCTTCTGGATTCTAATGGAGGGTCTCTTGTCAGGTTGATTGATGTTTGGTTCATCTGTAGCAGAATCAGAGTTTTCTGCATTTTCTGCACTTTTAGCTGTAACTGCTACATTGTCTCCCGATGTTCTGACATCGTCTTCGACATCCTTCTTTCTTGCTGGAGTTAGATCATCAACAACCACATTGATGGATTCCATCACAGTTCTGGTTCTGGAATTGAATACTCTATATGCTCTGCTGTTTGTAGAGTATCCCAGGAAGATCCCTGCATCACTCTTGGGATCCATCTTTCTCCTTTGCTCTCTATCTGCCAAAATGTAACATGGACTTCCAAAGATGTGGAAGTGCTTGACAGTTGGCTTCCTCCCTTTCCAGATTTCATACAGTGTGGTTGGAGTCCCTCTTCTAAGTGTGACTCTGTTGTGGATGTAGCATGCTGTGTTCATGGCTTCAGCCCAGAGATTATAGGGAAGTTCTTTGGCATGAAGCATGACCCTAGCAGCTTCTTGCAAAGTCCTGTTTTTCCTTTCAACTATGCCATTTTGTTGTGGTGTAATGGCTGCAGAGAACTCATGAGTGATGCCTTCAGATGTGCAGAATTCAGTAAACTTGCTGTTTTCAAACTCTCTGCCATGGTCACTCCTAATTCTCTTGATGACACAGTCTTTTTCTCTTTGAAGTCTTAGACTCAACTCTTTGAATACTTCAAAGGTGTCTGATTCTCTCTGATAAAGTTGACCCAGGTAAATCTGGAGAAATCATCCACAACAACATAGGCATACCTCTTTCCTCCAAGGCTTTCAACTTGCATAGGCCCCATCAAGTCCATGTGAAGTAGTTCCAGCACCCTGGAAGTGGTCTGATGTTGAAGCTTCTGGTGGGACATCTTGACTTGCTTTCCAATCTGACATTCACCACAGATTCTGCCTTCTTCTATTTTCAGATTGGGAATGCCTCTAACAGCACCTTTGTCAATGATTTTCTTCATGCCTCTTAAGTGCAGATGTCCAAATCTTTGATGCCATATTTTGACTTCATCTTCTTTGGAGGATAGACATGTGGAGGAGTAACTGGTTTCTTGAGGTGTCCATAGGTAACAGTTGTCCTTTGATCTGCTGCCCTTCATTAGAACTTCACTCTTCTCATTTGTCACCAAGCATTCTGACTTTGTGAAGTTTACATTGAATCCTTCATCACACAACTGACTGATGCTGATCAAGTTTGCAGTCAGTCCCTTCACCAGCAGTACTTTGTTCAGACTAGGAAGTCCATCATGGACTAGCTTTCCCATTCCAGTGATCTTTCCTTTAGAGCCATCTCCAAATGTCACATAGCTAGTGGAGCAGGTTCAATGTTCACCAGGAATTCTTTAACTCCTGTCATGTGTCTGGAACAGCCGCTATCTAGGTACCAATCTTCCTTAGCTGATGCTCTAAGTGAAGTATGAACAACAAGACTAACAATCTTGTGTTTTGGAACCCACATCATCTTCCTTCCGCTGCTGCTACTTTGAGTTCCATGATGTGGATGGCCATGTAGATGATAGCAAAAGGGCTTTATGTGACCATACTTGCCACAGTAGTGACACCTCCACTTCTTTCTTTTGCTCTTTTTCTGCTGCGTTCCATGATGTCGAGACCGATGTTGTGACATCGTGGCTCCAGTGCTGTTTTTGGCAGGAACAAATTCTGTCATGGTTATTCTGCCAGCAGATTTATGATTAAACCCAAGTCCTCTCTGGTTTCCAACATTCTTCCCAAGCTGTAGCACCTCATCAAGCATATCTGAGCCTTTATTCAGCATCTTTATTGATTTTGTCATGTTTTCCAGTTTAGAGTTCAGAAAACCAACTTCTCCTTTAAGCTCAGAGATCTCCTCTTCATGTGCCTCCTTCTCAGCCTCCAGATTTGCAATGACCTTCTTCAGTTGTGCTTCTTGCTGAAGAATCTTCTCACTTTTGATGCATAGTTTTCTATAGGATATAGCAAGCTCATCAAAAGTGATTTCAATATCACTTGAATCTTCATCAGATTCAAATCTCCCAGTGAGTGCATTCACATCTCTGTCAGAATCACTTTCTTGTTCACTCTCTGTATCATCAGACCGACATACAGAAAGTCCTTTCCTCTGCTTCTTGAGATGGGTGGGACATTCAGCTTTGATGTGCCCATAGCCTTCACACCCATGGCATTGAATTCCTTTGCTGTGACTGGGCTTTTCATCTGACTTTTTGTGGTATTCACTACCTTTCCTGATGTCGAAAGGGATGTTCCGGACATGTGGTTTCTGCCTCCTGTCCATTCTGTTCAGCACTTTGTTGAACTGTTTTCCAAGAGCACAACTGCGTTAGTCAGACCTTCATCAGTATCCAGGTCATACTCATCTTCTTCTCCTTCATCATTGGACACGAACGCCAGGTTCTTGCTCTTCTTTTCAGTCCTATCCGAGAGTCCTAGCTCAAAGGTTTGAAGGGAACCAATGAGTTCATCTACTCTCATGTTGCAAATGTCTTGGGCCTCCTCTATTGCAGTGACTTTCATGTCAAATCTCTTAGGCAAAGATCTGAGGATCTTTCTCACCAGCTTTTCATCTGTCATCCTTTCTCCCAAGGCAGTGCAAGCATTGGCAATTTCAAGAATGTTCATGTGGAAGTCATGAATACACTCTTCCTCCTTCATCTTCAGATTTTCGAATTTTGTAGCCAATAGTTGCAATCTGGACATCTTCACTTTGGAGGTTCCTTCATGAGTGGTTTTCAGGATCTCCCATGCATCCTTGGCCACTGTGCATGTGTTGATCAGTCTGAAGATATTCTTGTCAACTCCATTGAATAGGGCATTCAAGGCTTTGGAGTTTCCAAGTGCCAATTCGTCTTCTTCTTTTGTCCAGTCTTCTTCTGGCTTCAATTCATTAGTGGGCTTTCCTTCTGTGTCCAACATCTTGGGATGTTCCCAGCCTTTGATGACAGCTTTACAGGTTCTGCTATCCAGTGATTTGAGGAAGGCCACCATCCTTGCTTTCCAGTATTCATAGTTGGTTCCATCCAGAATTGGTGGTCTGTTCACTGGTCCTCCTTCTTTCTCCATGTTCATCAGAATTTATCTCCCTAGATCTCACTCAGTGATTTCGAGTGCCCGCTCTGATACCAATTGAAATTCTGATACTGGGGACAGATGTCGTACCGGATGTCACGACATCACGCTTCAGAACATGCAGATTGTATTTGACTGTATGAACAGATTAAACAAGTAAATAACACAAGAGAATTGTTAACCCAGTTCGGTGCAACCTCACCTACATCTGGGGGCTACCAAGCCAGGGAGGAAATCCACTAAAATAGTGTTAGTTCGAAGATCTAACAGCCACTGTTTACAACCTTCTCACCTAACCACTACCCGTGCAACCTCTACCTAAGAGCCACTCTTAGATATGAGAACCCCTCTCACTCCCTCTCAATCACACTCCCGTGTTTACAATTAAATCAAATACACACCAGAGATTACTCTCTGAACAATAGAGATCAACTCCACACACTATAGAGATCAACTCTACACACTCAGGTCCAACACTTGATGTTAGGATGACATCAAGGTGGCTCACAAATCACTCAAGTCCCAAAACTCACAAAATAACTCTTCAATCCCGGACTTGGTACAGAACTCGTGCAGCCTCCATGTTTTTATAGCAGTGTGTGTATCTGGGCTGCAACAGCTTGTGCTGGATGAGATCTATCATTCTCCTGAAAATCTGCACTTAAAGATCTAAAAGATACAGTTTGATCTTTTAGTTTTTATCTTTAATCTTTATTCCCTGAACGAACTCTTCTAGTTTGTAATTCGAACTTCAATTATCTTTTAATTTGTTCCTAAAGATAGATCATCTTATCTGCTGCTAACTGCACAATAATCTGTTAAAGAGATAACAGATTTATGTGTCTAGTATTTTCGGGCCGGATGTCAGGACATCGTGTCCGACATCGTGGATCCTGCAGCTTCAATTCTTCATTTGACATTTTATCTTGCCTTGTGCATTGTGCAGCAACTCCAGTATTTTCGGGCAGGATGTCCTGGACATTGTATCCGACATCGTGGATCCTGCAACTTCAATTCTTCATTTGACATTTTATCTTGCCTTGTGCATTGTGCAGCCCGATCTTATTCCTTGACATAATCGTTGGACATCATGTGCAGCAACTCCAGCTTTCCTTCATTGTCTAAGTGCTTATGTTTTAACAAAATCTTAGCCAATCTTTTAAAGCTCAGTAGAGCTAAGCACTAACAGTGACAACAACAAAGGTAGAATTCTTGGAGTGGGTAAAATAGGTACAAATTCTTCAAACTCCATTGAAAATGTTCTACTTGTTGAAGGTCTTAAGCATAGCCTGCTTAGCGTTAGTCAACTATGTGACAAAGGCTATCTAGTATCATTTGATTCTCAGAAATGTCTTATAGAACATAAGCATGACATTAATATAAAGCATGTAGGACATAGAGTCAATAATGTTTACATGATAGACTTAAGCATAAAACAAGAAAACAATCATTGCTTTCTTAGTAAAGATGATGATCCATGGTTATGGCATAAAAGAATTGCTCACATAAACATGGATCACTTAAATAAATTAATTTCAAAAGATTTAGTAGTTGGTTTGCCTAAATTGAAATTTGAAAAAGATAAATTATGCGATGCATGTCAAAAGGGCAAACAAACAAGAGTCTCATTCAAATCTAAAAATGTTGTTTCAACCACTCGACCATTACAGTTATTGCATATGGATCTATTTGGTCCATCTAGAACCATGAGTTTTGGAGGAAATTACTATGCTTTAGTTATAGTTGATGATTTCTCTAGATATACTTGGACTTTATTTATTACACATAAAAGTGATTCATTCCATGCATTTAGGAAACTTGCTAAAGTCATACAAAACAAGAAAAATCTCAAGATTGCATCCATTAGAAGTGATCATGGGGGTGAATTTGAAAATAAAGATTTTGAATTATTTTGTGATGAACATGGTATTGAACATAATTTTTCTGCACCAAGAACTCCTCAACAAAATGGAGTTGTTGAGAGGAAAAATAGGTCATTGGAAGAAATTGCAAGAACTTTATTAAATGATACTTCTCTTCCAAAGTATTTTTGGGCTGAAGCTGTCAATACTGCATGTTACATCATGAATAGAGCCTTGATAAGACCTATTTTAAAGAAAACCCCATATGAATTATTTAACGGTAGAAAACCTAATATTTCTCATCTACATGTTTTTGGTTGCAAGTGCTTTGTACTTAATAATGGTAAAGATAATCTAGGAAAATTCGATGCAAAATCTGATGAAGGCATTTTTCTTGGATATTCTTTACAAAGCAAAGCATATAGAATATATAATAAGAGAACTATGAATATAGAGGAATCCATTCATGTTACCTTTGATGAATCTAATGCTATATTGTCAACAAAGAATATGCTAGATGACATTGCAGATTCTTTAGAACATATGAACATTCATGAACAAGATTCCAAAGGAAATGACAAAGGAAACAATGAAGATCCTCCAGAAGAAGGCAAATCCAATGATGCACTCCCAAGAGAATGGAAAACTTCAAGAGATCATCCCCTCGACAACATTATTGGTGATATCTCAAAAGGGGTAACAACTAGACATTCTCTTAAAGATTTATGCAATAATATGGCTTTTGTATCTATGATTGAACCTAAAAATATAAAAGAAGCCATAGTAGATGATAATTGGATCATTGCCATGCAAGAAGAACTAAACCAATTTGAAAGAAACAATGTATGGAAATTAGTAGAAAAACCTGAAAATTATCCTGTCATTGGAACAAAATGGGTTTTTAGAAATAAATTAGATGAACATGGTATAATTATTAGAAATAAAGCCAGGTTAGTAGCAAAAGGGTATAATCAAGAAGAGGGGATAGACTATGAAGAAACATATGCTCCTGTTGCAAGATTAGAAGCCATTAGAATGCTTTTGGCATATGCATCCATAATGAACTTTAAACTTTATCAAATGGATGTTAAGAGTGCCTTTCTAAATGGATTAATTCAAGAAGAGGTATATGTTGAACAACCCCCTGGTTTTGAAATTTCTGATAAACCAAACCATGTTTATAAATTACAAAAGGCTCTTTATGGTTTGAAACAAGCTCCTAGGGCATGGTATGAACGATTAAGTAATTTTCTTCTTGAAAAAGAATTCTCCAGAGGTAAAGTGGATACCACATTATTCATAAAGAGAAAGCATAATGATATTTTGTTGGTTCAAATATATGTTGATGATGTAATTTTTGGATCCACTAATGATTCATTGTGCAAGGAGTTTTCCCTTGATATGCAAAGTGAATTTGAAATGTCAATGATGGGAGAACTAAAGTACTTTCTGGGATTACAAATCAAGCAAACTCAAGAAGGTATATTCATCAATCAATCCAAATACTGCAAGGAATTGATCAAAAGATTTGGGATGGATAGTGCAAAACACATGTCTACACCGATGAGCACTAATTGTTACTTAGATAAAGATGAATCTGGTCAGTCTATAGACATAAAACAATATCAAGGTATGATCGGATCTCTTCTTTATTTATCTGCTAGTAGACCTGATATTATGTTTAGTGTATGCATGTGTGCTAGGTTTCAATCCAACCCCAAACAATCACATCTAAGTGCAGTAAAGAGAATCATGAGATATCTATTAGGAACAATCAATTTAGGATTATGGTATCCTAAGAATTCAACATGTAACTTAATAGGATATTCTGATTCTGATTTTGCCGGATCTAAAACTGATAGAAAAAGTACAAGTGGAACTTGTCAATTTATTGGATCGGCTCTTGTCTCATGGCATAGTAAGAAACAAAACAGTGTTGCTTTATCTACTGCTGAAGCGGAGTATATCTCTGCCGGTAGTTGTTGTGCACAAATTTTATGGATGAAGCAACAATTATCTGACTATGGCATCATTCTTGATCGCATACCTATTAAGTGTGATAATACTAGTGCCATAAATCTATCCAAAAACCCAGTTCAACATTCAAGAACTAAACATATAGAGATTAGACACCACTTTCTTAGAGATCATGTCTTAAAGGGAGATTGTGTATAAGAATTTGTTGATACTAAGAATCAACTTGCTGATATTTTCACTAAATCTCTCCCCAAGGAAGTGTTTTTCTCTATTAGAAGAGAATTAGGTCTCTTAGATGTAAGAGATTTAGAAAAATAGGAATTGATTGGTTGATTGATTGGTTGATTTACTTTTTATCTTTTGATTGTAGATTATTTTGTTTGACCTTGTTTGAATTCTTGTTTTTATGATAGAATTTATGATTTCTTGTGTATATAGTAATTGAATGATTGAATTTAGTAGATTAGTAGTGAAAATTAGTCATATAGGATGTATTTGAGCATAAATATAGATATTCTCTTAGAAACTAGCCTAGGATAGGCTCTGGTAATCGATTACCATCCAGTGTAATCGATTACACATGAACAGGCAGCCTGTAATCGATTACAACATCCTGTAATCGATTACCAAAAGGCTTATTAGGCCTGTAATCGATTACCAATACCTGTAATCGATTACAATGCGTCATCTTCTATAAATACTCACGAAATCAGAGCTGTTGCGCAGCCAAAGCTTCCTCCACGTTTTCCTCCATACCTAGAACTTCAAACCTTCGATTCTCACTCAATTCTTCACCAAATCACGTCCCGTAAAGCCCAATCTTCCTCTTTTTCACTCCTCTTTCACTTCCACCGATCAAAATCCAGAAAAACTTCATCAAATGGCAGAGCCATCAAAGAAGAGAAAGGGATCATCTTCCACCGCTACCGCTGCTGCCCATCGCTGTCACGGCCCATCCGGAACACCCACAGCACCTATTCCTCCTTCTTTGTCATCTCCAAGATCATCAACACTGTTTTCATCCGATGATCAACGTCTACGGTACCTTTCTCAGTTTTCTTCTAGAATAATCTTAGACCCTAAGTACCTAGACGTAGAGTTCTTTAATGATGAAACGTTTGATTGCTATCAAGTGTTTCAAAATTCTGGTCTTGTTGATTTCATGTCATTTAAATTGCCATATTATCCTGAACTTGTAAAGGTCTTCTACTGCAATTTAAAAATTCAGGATGGTATTATTATGTCTGAGGTGCATGGTACTTCTATGATCATTGATCAGTCACTTTTCTTTTCTTTGACTCATTTACCCAGTCAAGGTGCACCTTTTGAGGGCACCATTGTTGATGACTGGAAATTCGATTATTCGAGTCATGATGCTCGTCGCATGGTCTGCAATGATCAAGCTGACATGACCGGTAGATTGTTGGCCGGGTCATTAACTTTTGATAATCGCATCATGCATTATATCATTGTTAGAATTTTGCTTCCTCGGTCTTCAAATTTAGCACAAGCCTCTGAGGAGGATTTGATTTGATTCTTATGTGGGCTTTTTCTAACCGGTCGTCAGCCATTTGGTTCGGTACCGAAGGTACCGAATGCATAAGGCATTACGGGCCAATGCACCTCTTCCTTATCCACATTTGATTACTCTGTTTTTACGTCATTTTCAAATTCCGCTTGATGATGAACCCTTTGTTCGAGTCAAGCGTTCCTTTGCAATTGGTGCTGGTGCAGTGACCTCCTTTGGGTATCGTAAAGATCGGAATGGACAATGGCTGAAGAAGGATGCACTCCCTCCTCAAGATGAACGTACTCCTTCACCTCCCCCTCAACGTGAAGATTCCGCACTCATGAATGAAGTCCTCTCCGAATTACGGGGTCTTCGTTCTTATGTTGGTGACCGCTTCGACTCGTTAGATTCACGCTTTGCCGGTATGGACATTCGTCTTACACAGCTTGAAGAGGATGTCGGATACATTCGTCAGAGTTTCGATCTTCCACCACCACCTCCGTCTTCTTAGATTTTAGTTTCTGATTATTTATCTTTTATAAGCCGTGTATTTTGGCTTTTAGTTTCTTAGAATTTACATTATTATGCTAAGTACTTTGCTTATTTATCTTGTGGTTTTTTAAATTTCAGTCTTGGATGTTTTGTGGTTGTTGACATTTTCAGTTATTTGGATTCTGGTTTGATTATTTATTGTTTGTGAGTTTGGCTTATTGTGTTTAATACTCTGATATTTATATCTTGCAACTCCATTGTTATATCTGTGTTGATTTCCGAGTTCTTTGGCTTTTTGATGTTGCCAAAGGGGGAGAAAAGGTTGCTTAACAAACTTAGAAATCAAGTGATCATGTATTCCGAAAAATAGGGGGAGTAAACGGATGCATACTTTATCTATATACAATTGTTTGTTGCTTGCTTGAATCTTGATTTCAGGTATTGTATTGTCATCATCAAAAAGGGGGAGATTGTAGATGCAATTGGCTTTGATGTTTTGATGATGATCATAATGATGTGTTGCAATTGATGCAAATGGGCTTTTCAAGATTAAAATTCAAGACAATACTTCAAGATTACAAGTCACAATATCAAGATGATCACTAGAATATTAGGAAGGGAATTCCTAATTGAATTAGCAAAGGTTTGGCCAAGTGATTTAAAATAAAAAGTGTTTCTCAAAGGTTTTACTCTCTGGTAATCGATTACCAGAGGATGTAATCGATTACCAGTGGCCAAATACGTTTCATAACAGTTATAAAAATTTGAATTCGAAATTTTAGACTGTGTAATCGATTACACAATTTTGGTAATCGATTACCAGCAGTTAGTAAACGTTTTAATTCAAATTTTAAAAGTTGTAATCGATTACACAATTACTGTAATCGATTACCAGACAGGATTTTCAGAAAAATAAATTCAAGAGTCACATCTTTTCAAAAGCTTTACTCATGACCACCAATGGTCTATATATATGTGACTTAAACACGAAATTGCTCAGAGATTTTCAGAACAACAAAGTGTTTATCCTCTCAAAGAGCAAATTCATTTTATCCTCTTAAAAATTCCTTGGCCAATTCAACTGCAATTCATTAAGGAATTAATTGAGTGCTCAATCTGTAAAATCCATCTCTTTCTAGAGAGATTTGTTCCTCTTCTTCTTCTCATTCTCTAAGGGATTAAGAGACTGTGAGTCTCTTGTTGTAAAGGATCTCTAAACACAAAGGAAGGATTGTCCTTGTGTGTTTAGAACTTGTAAAAGGAATTTACAAGATAGTGGAACTCTCAAGCGGGTTGCTTGGGGACTGGATGTAGGCACAAGGGTGTGGCCGAACCAGTATAAAACTGAGTTTGCATTTTCTCTTCCCTTAATCTCCTTTATTTATTATTGCTTTATATTCATATTCAAATTGTTTCATTTGAATTAATATTTAAGAAGATTGTCATTAAGGGAATTCATAACTTAAGTAAAAAGTAAGATAGATTTTTAATTAGGAGAAAAGTTTGGAATATCTTAATTCAACCCCCCCTTCTTAAGATATCTGAGGCCACTTGTCTAACAAGTGGTATCAGAGCTTCATTCTTGTACAAAGTTTAGAAGCTTCAAGAAAAAGATGGCCTCAGCAAATTCCTTATTTCCAGAAGGGAATTCTATCAATAGACCTCCAATCTTTAATGGAGAGGGTTACCACTACTGGAAAACCCGAATGCAAATTTTTATCGAGGCAATAGATCTAAATATCTGGGAAGCCATTGAAATAGGGCCTTATATACCCACCACAGTAGAAAGAGTTTCAATAGATGGTAGTTCATCAAGTGAAAGCATAACCATAGAAAAACCTAGAGATAGATGGTCTGAAGAGGATAGAAAACGAGTACAATACAACCTAAAAGCCAAAAACATAATAACATCTGCCCTAGGAATGGATGAATATTTCAGAGTTTCAAATTGCAAGAGTGCTAAGGAAATGTGGGACACTCTTCGATTAACACATGAAGGAACTACAGATGTTAAAAGATCTAGGATAAATGCACTAACTCATGAGTATGAATTATTTAGAATGAATACAAATGAAAATATTCAGAGTATGCAAAAGAGATTTACACATATAGTAAATCATCTAGCAGCCTTAGGCAAAGAATTTCAAAATGAAGATCTTATAAACAAGGTGCTAAGATGTTTAAGTAGAGAATGGCAACCCAAAGTAACGGCTATTTCTGAATCAAGAGATTTGTCTAACATGTCTCTTGCCACTTTATTTGGTAAGTTGCAGGAACACGAGATGGAACTATTGAGATTGCACCAAAATGAAGAAAATGACAAGAAAAAGAAAGGAATTGCTCTTAAAGCATCATACTAACTGCTGGTAATCGATTACCAAAATTGTGTAATCGATAACACAGTCTAAAATTTCGAATTCAAATTTTTGTAGCTGTTATAAAATGTATTTGGCCACTGGTAATCGATTACATCCTCTGGTAATCGATTACCAGAGAGTAAAACCTTTGAGAAACACTTTTTAATTTAAATCACTTGGCCAAACCTTTGCTAATTCAATTAGGAATTCCCTTCCTAATATTCTAGTGATCATCTTGATGTTGTGACTTGTAATCTTGAAGTATTGTCTTGAATTTTAATCTTGAAAAGCCCATTTGCATCAATTGCAACACATCATCATGATCATCATCAAAACATCAAAGCCAATTGCATCTACAATCTCCCCATTTTTTATGATGACA
The DNA here is from genome assembly GCF_000004515.6 of Glycine max. NCBI lineage: Eukaryota > Viridiplantae > Streptophyta > Magnoliopsida > Fabales > Fabaceae > Glycine > Glycine max. Next base: position 20,752,842 of record NC_016091.4, on the reverse strand, counting down.
ATACAATACCTGAAATCAAGATTCAAGCAAGCAACAAACAATTGTATATAGATAAAATGTGCATGCGTTTACTCCCCCTATATTTCGGAATACATGATCACTTGATTTCTAAGTTTGTTAAGCAACCTTTTCTCCCCCTTTGGCAACATCAAAAAGCCAAAGAACTCGGAAAGCAACACAGATATAACAATGGAGTAGCAAGATATAAATATCAGAGTATTAAACACAATAAGCCAAACTCACAAACAAGAAATAATCAAACCAGAATTCAAATAACATAAAATGTCAACAACCACAAAATATCCAAGACTGAAATTTAAAAACCAAAAGATAAATAAGCAAAGTACTTAGCATAATAATGTAAATTCTAAGAAACTAAAAGCCAAAATACACGGCTTATAAAAAGACATATAGTCAGAAACTAAAATCTAAGAAGATGGAGGTGGTGGAGGAAGATCAAAACTCTGACGAATGTATCCGACATCCTCTTCAAGCTGTGTAAGGCGAATGTCCATACCGGCAAAGCGTGAATCTAACGAGTCGAAGCGGTCACCAACATAAGAACGAAGACCCCGTAATTTGGAGAGGACTTCATTCATGAGTGCGGAATCTTCACGTTGAGGGGGAGGTGAAGGAGTACGTTCATCTTGAGGAGGGAGTGCATCCTTCTTCAGCCATTGTCCATTCCGATCTTTACGATACCCAAAGGAGGTCACTGCACCAGCACCATTTGCAAAGGAACGCTTGACTTGAACAAAGGGTTCATCATCAAGCGGAATTTGAAAATGACGCAAAAACAGAGTAATCAAATGTGGATAAGGAAGAGGTGCATTGGCCCGTAATGCCTTATGCATTCGGTACCGAACCAAATGAGCCCAGTCGATCTGACGACCGGTAAGAAAAGCCCACATAAGAATCAAATCCTCCTCAGAGGCTTGTGCTAAATTTGAAGACCGAGGAAGCAAAATTCTAACAATGATATAATGCATGATGCGATTATCAAAAGTTAATGACCCGGCCAACAATCTACCGGTCATTTCAGCTTGATCATTGCAGACCATGCGACGAGCATCATGACTCGAATAATCGAATTTCCAGTCATCAACAATGGTGCCCTCAAAAGGTGCACCTTGACTGGGTAAATGAGTCAAAGAAAAGAAAAGTGACTGATCAATGACCATAGAAGTACCATGCACCTCAGACATAACAATACCATCCTGAATTTTTAAATTGCAGTAGAAGACCTTTACAAGTTCAGGATAATATGGCAATTTTAATGACATGAAATCAACAAGACCAGAATTTTGAAACACTTGATAGCAATCAAACGTTTCATCATTAAAGAACTCTACGTCTAGGTACCTAGGGTCTAAGATTATTCTAGAAGAAAACTGAGAAAGGTACCGTAGACGTTGATCATCGGATGAAAACAGTGTTGATGATCTTGGAGATGACAAAGAAGGAGGAATAGGTGCTGTGGGTGCTCCGGATGGGCCGTGACGGCGATGGGCAGCGACGGCGATGGGCAGCAGCGGTAGCGGTGGAGGATGATCCCTTTCTCTTCTTTGATGGCTCTGCCATTTGATGAAGTTTTTCTGGATTTTGATCGGTGGAAGTGAAAGAGGAGTGAAAAAGAGGAAGATTGGGCTTTACGGGACGTGATTTGGTGAAGAATTGAGTGAGAATCGAAGGTTTGAAGTTCTAGGTATGGAGGAAAACGTGGAGGATGCTTTGGCTGCGCAGCAGCTCTGATTTCGTGAGTATTTATAGAAGATTACGCATTGTAATCGATTACAAGTATTGGTAATCGATTACAGGCCCAATAGGTGCATTGGCCCGTAATGCCTTATGCATTCGGTACCGAACCAAATGGGCCCAGTCGATCTGACGACCGGTAAGAAAAGCCCACATAAGAATCAAATCCTCCTCAGAGGCTTGTGCTAAATTTGAAGACCGAGGAAGCAAAATTCTAACAATGATATAATGCATGATGCGATTATCAAAAGTTAATGACCCGGCCAGCAATCTACCGGTCATTTCAGCTTGATCATTGCAGACCATGCGACGAGCATCATGACTTGAATAATCGAATTTCCAGTCATCAACAATGGTGCCCTCAAAAGGTGCACCTTGACTGGGTAAATGAGTCAAAGAAAAGAAAAGTGACTGATCAATGACCATAGAAGTACCATGCACCTCAGACATAATAATACCATCCTGAATTTTTAAATTGCAGTAGAAGACCTTAACAAGTTCAGGATAATACGGCAATTTTAATGACATGAAATCAACAAGACCAGAGTTTTGAAACACTTGATAGCAATCAAACGTTTCATCATTAAAGAACTCTACGTCTAGGTACTTAGGATCTAAGATTATTCTAGAAGAAAACTGAGAAAGGTACCGTAGACGTTTATCATCGGATGAAAACAGTGTTGATGATCTTGGAGATGACAAAGAAGGAGGAATAGGTGCTGTGGGTGCTCCGGATGGGCCGTGACGGCGATGGGCAGCAGCGGTAGCGGTGGAGGATGATCCCTTTCTCTTCTTTGATGGCTCTGCCATTTGATGAAGTTTTTCTGGATTTTGATCGGTGGAAGTGAAAGAGGAGTGAAAAATAGGAAGATTGGGCTTTACGGGACGTGATTTGGTGAAGAATTGAGTGAGAATCGAAGGTTTGAAGTTCTAGGTATGGAGGAAAACGTGAAGGATGCTTTGGCTGCGCAACAGCTCTGATTTCGTGAGTATTTATAGAAGATGATGCATTGTAATCGATTACAGGTATTGGTAATCGATTACAGGCCCAATAAGCCTTCTGGTAATCGATTACAGGATGTTGTAATCGATTACAGGCTGCCTATTCATGTGTAATCGATTACACTGGATGGTAATCGATTACCAGAGCCTATCCTAAGCTAGTTTCTTAAGAGAATATCTATATTTATGCTCAAACACACCCTATATGACTAATTTTTACTACTAATACACTAAATTCAATCATTCAATTATTATATACACAAGAAATCATAAATTCTATCATAAAAACAAGAATTCAAACAAGATCAAACAAAATAATCTACAATCAAAAGGTAAAAGTAAATCAACCAATCAATCAACCAATCAATTCCTATTTTTCTAAATCTCTTACATCTAAGAGACCTAATTCTCTTCTAATAGAGAAGAACACTTCCTTGGGGAGAGGTTTAGTGAAAATATCAGCAAGTTGATTCTTAGTATCAACAAATTCTAATACACAATCTCCCTTTAAGACATGATCTCTAAGAAAGTGGTGTCTAATCTCTATATGTTTAGTTCTTGAATGTTGAACTGGGTTTTTGGATAGATTTATGGCACTAGTATTATCACACTTAATAGGTATGCGATCAAGAATGATGCCATAGTCAGATAATTGTTGCTTCATCCATAAAATTTGTGCACAACAACTACCGGCAGAGATATACTCCGCTTCAGCAGTAGATAAAGCAACACTGTTTTGTTTCTTACTATGCCATGAGACAAGAGCCGATCCAATAAATTGACAAGTTCAACTTGTACTTTTTCTATCAGTTTTAGATCCGGCAAAATCAGAATCAGAATATCCTATTAAGTTACATGTTGAATTCTTAGGATACCATAATCCTAAATTGATTGTTCCTAATAGATATCTCATGATTCTCTTTATGCACTTAAATGTGATTGTTTGGGGTTGGATTGAAACCTAGCACACATGCATACACTAAACATAATATCAGGTCTACTAGCAGACAAATAAAGAAGAGATCCGATCATACCTCGATATTGTTTTATGTCTATAGACTGACCAGATTCATCTTTATCTAAGTAACAATTAGTGCTCATCGGTGTAGACATGTGTTTTGCACTATCCATCCCAAATCTTTTGATCAATTCCTTGCAGTATTTGGATTGATTGATGAATATACCTTCTTGAGTTTGCTTGATTTGTAATCCCAGAAAGTACTTTAGTTCTCCCATCATTGACATTTCAAATTCACTTTGCATATCAAGGGAAAACTCCTTGCACAATGAATCATTAGTGGATCCAAAAATTATATCATCAACATATATTTGAACCAACAAATATCATTATGCTTTCTCTTTATGAACAATGTGGTATCCACTTACCTCTAGAGAAATCTTTTTCTAGAAGAAAATTGCTTAATCGTTCATACCATGCCCTAGGGGCTTGTTTCAAACCATAAAGAGCCTTTTGTAATTTATAAACATGGTTTGGTTTATCAGGAATTTCAAAACCAGGGGGTTGTTCAACATATACCTCTTCTTGAATTAAGCCATTTAGAAAGGCACTCTTAACATCCATTTGATAAAGTTTAAAATTCATTATGGATGCATATGCCAATAGCATTCTAATGGCTTCTAATCTTGCAACAGGAGCATATGTTTCTTCATAGTCTATTCCTTCTTCTTGATTATACCCTTTTGCTACTAACCTGGCTTTATTTCTAATAATTATACCATGTTCATCTAATTTATTTCTAAAAACCCATTTTGTACCTATGATAGGATAATTTTCAGGTTTTTCTACTAATTTCCACACATTATTTCTTTCAAATTGGTTTAATTCTTCTTGCATGGCAATGATCCAATTATCATCTATTATGGCTTCTTTTATATTTTTAGGTTCAATCATGGATACAAAAGCCATATTATTGCATAAATCTTTAAGAGAGTGTCTAGTTGTTACCCTTTTGAGATATCACCAATAATGTTGTCGAGGGGATGATCTCTTGAAGTTTTCCATTCTCTTGGGAGTGCATCATTGGATTTGACTTCTTCTGGAGAATCTTCATTGTTTCCTTTGTCATTTCCTTTGGAATCTTGTTCATGAATGTTCATATGTTCTAAAGAATCTGCAATGTCATCTAGCATATTCTTTCTTGACAATATAGCATTAGATTCATCAAAGGTAACATGAATGGATTCCTCTATATTCATAGTTCTCTTATTATATATTCTATATGCTTTGCTTTGTAATGAATATCCAAGAAAAATGCCTTCATCAGATTTTGCATCGAATTTTCCTAGATTATCTTTACCATTATTAAGTACAAAGCACTTGCAACCAAAAACATGTAGATGAGAAATATTAGGTTTTCTACCATTAAATAACTCATATGGGGTTTTCTTTAAAATAGGTCTTATCAAGGCCCTATTCATGATGTAACATGCAGTATTGACAGCTTCAGCCCAAAAATACTTTGGAAGAGAAGTATCATTTAATAAAGTTCTTGCAATTTCTTCCAATGACCTATTTTTCCTCTCAACAACTCCATTTTGTTGAGGGGTTCTTGGTGCAGAAAAATTATGTTCAATACCATGTTCATCACAAAATAATTCAAAATCTTTATTTTCAAATTCACCCCCATGATCACTTCTAATGGATGCAATCTTGAGATTTTTCTTGTTTTGTATGACTTTAGAAAGTTTCCTAAATGCTTGGAATGAATCACTTTTATGTGTAATAAATAGTGTCCAAGTATATCTAGAGAAATCATCAACTATAACTAGAGCATAGTAATTTCCTCCAAAACTCATGGTTCTAGATGGACCAAATAGATCCATATGCAATAACTGTAATGGTCGAGTGGTTGAAACAACATTTTTAGGTTTGAATGAGACTCTTGTTTGTTTGCCCTTTTGACATGCATCGCATAGTTTATCTTTTTCAAATTTCAATTTAGGCAAACCAACTACTAAATCTTTTGAAATTAACTTATTTAAGTGATCCATGTTTATGTGAGCAATTCTTTTATGCCATAACCATGGATCATCATCTTTACTAAGAAAGCAATGATTGTTTTCTTGTTTTATGCTTAAGTCTATCATGTAAACATTATTGACTCTATGTCCTACATGCCTTATATTAATGTCATGCTTATGTTCTATAAGACATTTCTGAGAATCAAATGATACTAGATAGCCTTTGTCACATAGTTGACTAACGCTAAGCAGGCCGTGCTTAAGGCCTTCAACAAGTAGAACATTTTCAATGGAGTTTGAAGAATTTGTACCTATTTTACCCACTCCAAGAATTCTACCTTTGTTGTTGTCACCATATGTTACATGCCTGCTTTTCTTTGGAGATATATATGTAAAATTTGATGCATCTCCAGTCATATGTTTTGAGCATCCGCTATCTATGTACCACTTCTTTCTCAAAGACACCTCTTCATCACTTTCGTAACTTTTGGCCATAAGGCAGAGATTTATCTCTTCATTTTCAGAATCTTCAGAGGATTCCAAATCATTTTCATCCCATGTGATGTATGCTTTCTTCAGTTTCTTTTCACTATGATTTTTCTTTTTAGATTTTTCCATCTTTTTCCTGAAGATGGGACAATCAACCCTCAGATGTCCAGGTTGATTGCATTCAAAGCATTTTAGAATAGAGGATGAATTTTTTGTCCTTCTCTTTGATTTAAAATTTGGTCGCCTCTGATTTCCTCTTACTTTAAGGAACTTGTTGAATCTTTTTACAAAGAGACTTAGATCATCATCATCATCATCTGGATCATTATCCTGATCACTTTCTTCTTGAATTGAGGATGATGCTTTAAGAGCAATTCCTTTCTTTTTCTTGTCATTTTCTTCATTTTGGTGCAATCTCAATAGTTCCATCTCGTGTTCCTGCAACTTACCAAATAAAGTGGCAAGAGACATGTTAGACAAATCTCTTGATTCAGAAATGGCCGTTACTTTGGGTTGCCATTCTCTACTTAAACATCTTAACACCTTGTTTATAAGATCCTCATTTTGAAATTCTTTGCCTAAGGCTGCTAGATGATTTACTATATGTGTAAATCTCTTTTGCATACTCTGAATATTTTCATTTGCATTCATTCTAAATAATTCATACTCATGAGTTAGTGCATTTATCCTAGATCTTTTAACATCTGTAGTTCCTTCATGTGTTAATCGAAGAGTGTCCCACATTTCCTTAGCACTCTTACAATTTGAAACCCTGAAATATTCATCCATTCCTAGGGCAGATGTTATTATGTTTTTGGCTTTTAAGTTGTATTGTACTCGTTTTCTATCCTCTTCAGACCATCTATCTCTAGGTTTTTCTATGGTTATGCTTTCACTTGATGAACTACCATCTATTGAAACTCTTTCTACTGTGGTGGGTATATAAGGCCCTATTTCTATGGCTTCCCAGATATTTAGATCTATTGCCTCGATAAAAATTTGCATTCGGGTTTTCCAGTAGTGGTAACCCTCTCCATTAAAGATTGGAGGTCTATTGATAGAATTCCCTTCCGGAAATAAGGAATTTGCTGAGGCCATCTTTTTCTTGAAGCTTCTAAACTTTATACAAGAATGAAGCTCTGATACCACTTGTTAGACAAGTGGCCTCAGATATCTTAAGAAGGGGGGGTTGAATTAAGATATTCCAAACTGTTTCCCCTAATTAAAAATCTATTTCACTTTTTACTCAAGTTATGAATTCCCTTAATGACAATCTTCTTAAATATTAATTCAAATGAAACAATTTGAATATGAATATAAAGCAATAATAAATAAAGGAGATTAAGGGAAGAGAAAATGCAAACTCAGTTTTATACTGGTTCGGCCACACCCTTGTGCCTACGTCCAGTCCCCAAGCAACCCGCTTGAGAGTTCCACTATCTTGTAAATTCCTTTTACAAGTTCTAAACACACAAGGACAATCCTTCCTTTGTGTTTAGAGATCCTTCACAACAAGAGACTCACAGTCTCTTAATCCCTTAGAGAATGAGAAGAAGAAGAAGAACAAATCTCTCTAGAAAGAGATGGATTTTACAGATTGAGCACTCAAAAAATTCCTTAATGAATTGCAATTGAATTGGCCAAGGAATTCTTAAGAGGATAAAATGAATTTGCTCTTTGAGAGGATAAACACTTTGTTGTTCTGAAAAATCTCTCAGTAATTTCGTGTTTAAGTCACATATATATAGACCATTGGTGGTCATGAATAAAGCCTTTGAAAAGTTGTGACTCTTGAAATTATTTTTCTGAAAATCCTGTCTAGTAATCGATTACATTAATTGTGTAATCGATTACAGCTTTTAAAATTTGAATTAAAACGTTTACTAACTGCTGGTAATCGATTACCAAAATTGTGTAATCGATAACACAGTCTAAAATTTCGAATTCAAATTTTTGTAGCTGTTATAAAATGTATTTGGCCACTGGTAATCGATTACATCCTCTGGTAATCGATTACCAGAGAGTAAAACCTTTGAGAAACACTTTTTAATTTAAATCACTTGGCCAAACCTTTGCTAATTCAATTAGGAATTCCCTTCCTAATATTCTAGTGATCATCTTGATGTTGTGACTTGTAATCTTGAAGTATTGTCTTGAATTTTAATCTTGAAAAGCCCATTTGCATCAATTGCAACACATCATCATGATCATCATCAAAACATCAAAGCCAATTGCATCTACAAAAACACTTCCGTAAGGCTTTCGTAACTTTTCCGTAAAGTACGAAAATGGGGGTGAACTTAGTAATTGGGGTGCGCTCAAAAATCTTCCTCAAGAAGCCTCTGGGGTGCAAGCACCTCCCTTTTTCCCTATAAATAGGAGAGGGGGGCTATGCATTTCGGCTATTTTTGGTGAAAAAATGTGTTTTCGTGAAGAAAATCCAAGTCGAGGTGCTTTTGTAACGCTTCCGAGACGTTTCCGTAAGCGATTATGTGGAAATTCTTCATCGTTCGTCACTGTTCTTCGTTGTTCTTCAGTATTCAACCGGTAAGTTCCCGAAATCGAATCTTTCAATTCATTCTATGCACCCTTAGTGGTCCCTACTTGTTTTGTGTACTTTCACTTCCATTTCGCCTACTTTTAGTTTTCTTTTCTTCCGCTTTCACGAGCTTTTAACTGTTTATTTAAGTTGTTTTCTCACCTAATAAATGATAAAATGAATTTCAACCGATCATTTGTGTTGTAATCTTGTTTAATCACTATTAAAACAAAATCTAACCGATCATTCACGCTCTTACCTCGGTTAAACCAAAAAAAGCAAAATAATAATAAAATAATAAAAATATCATGAAAAATAATAATAAAATAATCAAAATATCTTGGAATAAAATAATCAAAAAAATCAATCGGACGTTTTTCTTTGGAAGTTTCCTTGAATGAATTGACTAATAACCAACGTGAAACTAAGGCTAAAATCAACTCACAAATCAAGCTTTTTCCGCAAAAATCACTCAAAACCGTTTTAAGGTCCAACGCCTTAAACGGTCCTCTTTGCTTTTATCGGTTAACATGGGCCGTTCAAAAGTATAAAATCAACACATAACTTTACTGCTTTTGCAAGAACTACGTAGGTCTGATTTCCTCATCGCAATTGAGGATACGTAGGAGCAAAAGCCCCACTTTTGTCGACCACCCCAAGAGATCATTAATGGTCCAACGCCTTAATGTTTCTCTCCTTTCAAAAACCAAGAGATCGTTAATGGTCCAATGCCTTAACGCTTCTCTCCTTTCAAAACCAAGAGATCCTTAATGGTCTAATGCCTTAATGTTTCTCTCCTTTCAAAAAATCAAAAGATCATTTAATTGTCCAACTCCTTAAACGACTTTTGTTCGGTTAAAATTGATCTTGCGGAAAAAAATCAAAACAACTTAACCAACGTTTAGTTCTAAAAGAACTACGTAGGTCTGATTTCCTCATTGCAATTGAGGATACGTAGGAGCGAGGGAAACACCCTTGTCGACCACAAAAAGATAAAAAATACAAAAAACATAAAAAGCATAAAAACACAAAAGGACATAAAAAAGGGAAAATAAAATATTTTGAAGTCATATTTGCACACTTGATTAAAGGCTGTCGTCCCTTGTGACGGACGCGTGGGGTGCTAATACCTTCCCCGTGCATAAAAACAACTCCCAAACCTTTTCACGATTAAAGTTCATAGACCACACGTTTTGGTTTTTCCAATGTTTTCCTTGAATAAACGTTGGTGGCGACTCCGCGCATTTTCATTTCTTGGAAGACGCACCCGTGAGCCCCGCGTTGCCCTCCCGCTGAAGGGTAGGTTGCGACAGTTGGAGACTCCACTGGGGACTGTTTTTAGAGAGTTAGGCCTTCTAATCTCGTGCAATATCATGACTTCCTCTTTTGTCGGTTTCCTTTTATTTCTCTTACGTTCTTATATATAACTCTTTGATGCTTTTAGTGTGTTTTTGAAATGTATGCATGAGATAGATATTTATTCATTTGATGCACACAAACACCAACACTATTTGTACACACGGTGAGTTGAAAAGGGGCCCTATACCCGGGTCCATGGGAACATAAGGAGTGGAGGTGAATCTGTGGTCATGCTGGGTCTCCGACTTGCTTGATAACAGTGAACCCTCATCTAGAGTTTTCTCTTTGATAGCATGTTGTTGCTGGTAGTCCCTACTGCCGCAATATGTGTTTTCAAAGGGGATGATACCTCTAGAAACCATCAAGAGAGATATGACCACCTTAGGAATTATCACTAAAAGCCTTTTAGTTCCTCTCGTTTAGGTACCTAAAATAGGGACACGAAGTGAACACTCTGCGTGCCTTTTAAGCACTGCCATGCATATAACCTAAATGTCATGTACGCCTTTGCTATATGATTATTTGAGGATATTGCCATGCTGTGTACATCCCCCTGTTGTGCTTTTGCGCATCTGCATCATGTCATCACGCATGCGTTGTATGTTGGTCTTGTCTTTTGTCACGGGAAGCCGGAAGGCTCATATCACCTTCTTAACTGCAGACATGGGGCATTGCGCCCCCGAATGCGCAAGTAAGAAGAGATAATTTTCCGGGCTCTCGTGTCCGTAAATGCATTCATATCATGCATCGCATAAACATCTCTTCATGGCATCATAATGAACATATCGTTCCTGCATTTGTCTGTTATCATATTCCAGCATCACATTTTGCATGAGTCATTGCATCATCATGCATATGCGTTCAACAAACTTTTTGTTCTACAAACTGCATACCTTTTGTTTTCATATTTGCTCATGCATGATCCTTGCGTTTTCCTCTGCAAAACAAAAACAAAAAAAGGAAGCATGAAAATTCACACTACATTCTTAGTTGCATGTGTTAGGTACCAGGAGCCAACCATGTTGGGATCATAAACTCATTTCTAAAAAAAACAAAACAAAACAAAATGATTGAGCATGGTACCTAATGAGTGGTTAACTAGGAAATGATGTTTCTTGGGGCATCTCAATCTCATAATTACATTTTCCATCTATAGCATGCGTATTCCCGAGTCTTTCATCCCTATGAAATGTTGTTGAAGTATTGGCAATTAGAATTGCCATTCCTTGGATTATAGGGTTGAACCAAGCTCATGCTTTTACGAAAAGGTTCATCAAGTCAAGTTGAAGTATGGAAGTAACCATCTTGCAAAAAATTGGGGCAAAAGATGGATCGAGTTACATCCCTGCTTCGTCTATTGCCAAACACATTTAGGATTGTTGATGTCCTTGTTACTTCCAGTTTCATCTTGACAAAGATGTCATGGACCATGTTGAAAATCTAAATTGATTCAACCCCATGTCCTGTGTAAAAATTCGCAACACTTCAACTGTGCATCATTCGCATACATCCATGCTTTTCATTGGTTGCATTGCTCAACATTCTTTCCTTGAAAAAAAATGAACTTAATCATTGTTATAAAAAAGAAAAGAACACGCTTTACGGCGCCCTTACCGAACCCGTGCTAGAGCTAGAGTAATGGGTGAAGTAGAGGAGGTGCAAGAGCAAATAAAGACCGACATGGAGGCCATGAAAGAGCAAATGGCCACAATGATGGAGGCCATGATGAGCATAAAGAAGATACTGGAGGTCAATGCGGCTGCAATAGCCGCTACCAGTACCATTGTTGAGGTGGACCTGACCCCTCCATATGGCCTCAACCAAATAAATCATCCAACCCCATATATGGTAGGTCTGGAAGGCAAAGAGTTGGGAGGTACGGGCGACCCTCATTTAGTGCGAAAAACAAGCATGCCTTCCCGCCATATGGCTTGCCTCCCAATTATACACCACCCAATGTGGCGTACACTCCCGATGAGAATGTCAATAACCCCACTCCGATACTCATTGAGAGCCAATAACCTCAATCTAATCATGCACATGTCTCTCAACCCATGGGGGAGACACATGAAATTCCCCGCCACAATCTATCCAACTTCGAGCCTTGCCTCGGATATGCCATTGAAGGGCAAGCAGTTGGTGATATACCCTTGCAAAACACTTTGGAGGGGCCTCAATTTTGCCCCCAACCACAACCCTTCTATGGAAAAATGGTGGGTTACACACCTTCAAGGTTTGCGGATTTGGTCTTCACCGGTGAAAGGATCAAAGTGCGAAAGTGGGTCTGGAAATAGGTAAATCTGATCATCCTGCTTTGATAAATGTGAAAACTGGGGCAAATGAAGAGGATGAGAATGAGGGAGAAACCCTTGCTATGACTGCCATTCCTACACGGTCAAATTTCCCATCAGCCCAACAATGTCATTACTCAGCCAATATCAGCTCCTATCATTACCCACCATCCAGTCATCCATAAAGGCCATCCCTAAATCAACCACAATGTCTGTCTACCGCACTTCCAATGACGAACACCACCTTTAGCACAAACCAAAACACCAACCAAGAAATGAATTTTGCAACAAAAAAGCCTGTAGGATTCACCCCAAATTCCGGTGTCATATGCTAACTTGCTCCCATATCTACTCGATAATTCAATGGTTGCCATAACCCCAGCCAAGGTTCCTCAACCTCCAATTTTCTGAGGATACGACTCGAACGCAACATGTGCATATCATGGAGGAGTTCCAGGACATTCCATTGAGCATTATATGACCTTGAAGCGTAAGGTGCAAAGTCTAATTAATGCATGCTGGCTAAAATTTAAGGAGAATCACGTGTAAGTCCTGACATTGACAAAAGATGCCACACATGGGGCAATTTTGAAAGCTGTTGTTAGATGTCTCTAATGACTCATCAGGATTTTCAAGTTTATGCCATTATTGTAAACCACAGTTACAATGCTAAATAAAATGGATAAAATTGACATCTTTGTCCCTCATCCTCTCGTAATTACATCTTTGCTTCCACTGGAATGTGGGTGCAAGCCATTGGTTTGTTTGCTCAAGTGACCTGCGCTCCTGAGTTTGGACTTCCAAGACCGTTCAATCAGAAATTACTCATGCTACACATTTGGTGAGGGTGTCGTAAAACGACGAGTAAAGTTCAAAACAATAAGTTTCAAAATAAAAGAAAAAACATTTGATTGACTGTGTCTCAAATAAAGTACAGACATTCATGTGACCTCATTTTATCATTCCTGAAAGTTTGTCTTTTTTGAGAGAGAATGTGAGTTATCAAAAATAGGAATCATTTGACTTAATCTGTCAATTGAAAAAAAAAATCCTTCAAATGTTTCTTGTCCTTGAAAATTCATTTTTGAGAACCTGCACAGTTTCTTCCTTGCTACAAGGTCATGACAAAAGACAAGGTTGATACCTCAAAGCCCTACACTGGGGCAATAAGGGGCACTGTGCATAAGCCTCGAGCGAACCTAGGGGAAGATCAAAAGTTCTCACCCATCGATGTTTTTAAATGAAAAGAGGGGGACAAACCCTAGGTTTTCAATGGATTGATTAAACATCAAACAGCTCCATTGTCGTCACTCCAAAATGGTCAAGTGACTAAATCAAAGAGAACATACACTCTAAGGGAGTTCCCGAAGAGATTTGCAAAAGATAGGATGAGGTTGCATGAATTATCACCTATTTCAAAAATCAAATCAAAATACATAAGAGGGAAAGAATGTCATGAACATTGTACAACTTTCCAGTGCATTGCATTGTTGCATACAAAGTCCACATTTACCGTATTTCAAGACAAAGGTTGCATGCATCTGGATCCCTAAAAATCATGTTAACTACATAGATTTCCTACATCTACTGTCCAATCTTTTTGAATTCGGAATGACCAGCCCTCTCAATGAGTCAATCTCTTGCTTTCTTATAAGGGTGGACACTTGAGGACTACACGACTTCACCTTCAGAGGGCTACATGATCTCGCATTCAGAGGACAACATGTCCTCGCCTTCAGAGGGCTACACGCCCTCACCTACAGAGGACTACACGTCCACGCCTTCAGAGGGCTACACGTCCTCCCCTTCAGAGGGCTACACGTCCTCGCCTTCAGAGGGCTACACGTCCTCCCCTTCAGAGGGCTACACGTCCTCGCCTTCAGAGGGCTACACGTCCTCCCCTTCAGAGGGCTACACGCCATTTCCTTCGTAGGGCTACACGCCCTCACCTTTAGAGGACTACATGTCCTCGCCTTCAGAGGGCTACACGCCCTCACCGTCAGAGGACTACACGTCCTCGCCTTTCAAGGGTTGCACCCCCTCACCTTCAGAGGACTACATGTCCTGGCCTTCAGAGGGCTACACGCCCTCGCCTTCAGAGGACTACACGTCCAAGGCTTTAGAGGACTACACGTCCTCCCCATCAGAGGGCTACATGTCCTCACCATCATAGGGCTACACACCCTCACCTTCAGAGGGCTACATGTCCTCCCCTTCAGAGGACTACACGTCCTGGCCATCAGAGGGCTACATGTCCTCACCTTCGGAGGACTACATGTCCTCCCCTTCAGAGGGATACACGCCCTTGCCTTCGTATGGCTACACGCCCTCAACTTCAGAGGACTACACGTCCTCACCTTCAGAGGGCTATACGCCCTCGGCTTCAGAGGACTACACGTCCTCCCCATCAGAGGGCTACATGTCCTCACCTTCATAGGGCTACACGCCCTCACCTTCATAGGGCTACATGTCCTCACCTTTAGAGGACTACACATCCTCCCATTCAGAGGGCTACACGCCCTCGCCTTCGTAGGGCTGCACGCCCTCACCTTCAGAGGACTACACGTCCTCATCTTTCGAGGGCTGCATGCCCTCACCTTCAGAGGACTACACGTCCTCGCCTTCAGAGGGCTACACGCCCTCACCTTCATAGGACTACACGTCCTAGCCTTCCGAGGGCTGCACGCCCTCACCTTCAAAGAACTACACGTCCTCACCTTCATAGGGCTACATGCCCTCGCCTTCAAGGACTACACGTCCTCGGCTTCAGAGGACTACACGTCCTCCCATCAGAGGGCTACATGTCCTCACCTTCATAGGGCTACTCGCCCTCACCTTCAGAGGGCTACACGTCCTCCCCTTCAGAGGACTACACGTCCTCGCCATCAGAGGGCTGCATGTCCTAACCTTCATAGGGCTACACGCCCCCACCTCAAGAGGGCTACACATCCTCGCCATTAGAGAGCTGAACGCCTTCACCTTCAGAGGACTACACATTTTCACCTCAAGAGGACTACACATCCTCACCATCAAAGGGTTGCACACCCTCACCTTCAGAGGACTACACGTTCTCACCTTTAGAGGGTTGCACGCCCTTGCCTTTAGAGGACTACAGTCCTCACCTCAAGAGGGCTACACATCCTCGCCATCAGAGGGCTACGGGCCCTTACCTTCAGAGGACTACACATCCTCACCTATAGAGGGCTGCACGCCCTCGCCTTTAGAGGACTACACGTCCTCACCTTCAGAAGGCTTCATGCCTTCGCCTTTAGAGGACTACACGTCCTCACCTTCAGAGGGCTGCACGCCCTCGCCTTCAGAGGGCTTCACGCCCTCGCCTTTAGAGGACTACACGCCCTCACCTTCAGAGGGCTGCATGCCCTCACCTTCGGAGGGCTCCAGATCTGCGCCTTAAGACAACTCAAGGTCCTCCGCCCTTAATGCTTAATCGAGGCTTGCGCTCCCGGGTGAGGGGCTAGTAGTTTGCTTTTATCAGTTCCTGGGCCAGCCCCCGATATTGGAGGGCAACCAACTGTGCGAGCACAACTAGAGAGGGAGGCTATCGTGTAGCTACTATGCATATCGGGGCAAGATTTCACCCAGACCGCCACAGGGAGACGAGTGCGGATCATGCGCACCACCACAACTCTGATCTCCCCCTGCCGAAGTGTCAGTTGGTCTGTGCCATCATGACATAGGGATCGCATTCGCAAGACACCCAATGGACCCGGAGAAGTCCAACAGGGCCCTGGGGTTTCCAGCTCTGGTTATGGGCCTCTATCAGTCCTACCGGGTGCCTGTCCCCCAAGCAAGGTCATGCCATCGTGACATAGGTAAGTACGCGCATGGCTCAACTAATTTCTGATGTCATCTATTGTTTGCAAGGATCGCGCCCGCAAGACACCTAGTGGACCCAGAGAAGTCCAACAGGGTCCTAGGGTTTCCAGCTCTGATTACGGGCCTTTGTCAGTTCTACGGAGTGCCCGTTGCCCCCCAGCAAGGTCATCAGGCCCCTATTAACAGGGCTTTCGTCGAGAAGTACTGCGCCGCCAGGCGGGCGCAGGGCGAGGCACCACAGCAGCTTGGGGATGGCCTGCAGCGAGCAACAGACGCACTGCCGCCACCTCTAGAGCCCCTCAGCTCATCTACAAAGGTTGGAGCGTTGCATATGACCCGTGGCCAACCAGCAGGCGACCAAGTCCAAAGCCAAAGGTAAGCAAAAGTACTAGGTCCGTGACTGACAAGTAATCACGCGTCTAGCTCAAGACGTTAAAGAAGCGCTACTAGGAGGCAACCTAGTACCTTTTAAATTTCGGCTTGTTATTTGATCACCTTTGTTTCTCAAGTCATAGTAGGACACACCTAGTTGCTGATGATCCTAAGAATTTAAATAAAACAAGCACAAGCTCAGAGGGTAGTCATACCTCACAAAATATATGTATGTGTGTTTAGGTAGCAAAAATACCTTAGATATGCATGTATGTAATTTAGGTAGCAAAAAAATACCTCACAAAAATATACATATGTTTAGATAGCAAAATACCTCATGAAAAAATAAAGAAAACAGAAAAGTAAAATAAAAATACTTTGGTTGACTAAAAGCCAGCACGCTTTTGAAAAGAATTAACTTCCAGCTTTTCTTTGAAAAAGATTCACCGATCAAAACAAAGGGTTTTGTTGAAAAAATGTGTATACACCTAAAGAGTGAATGCTGTAAAAATTTTCCCGAACACCCAAAATGGACTCGGATGAATGCATGAATTGATAAAGGAGCATATTTTGGAAACACTGGATTGACTTAAATAGGAAAAATGAATCCTGATCCCTAGTGTCACATGACCATAAAAACTTGATGCTTGAGTATCCGCATGGGTGCATGCATGACTAGTTTTGCATAAAATTTCCTAATCATCATTGTTGCATGTGTGTAATGGAAATAATGTGGGACATCCCCTTTATCCCTAAACCGCTGGCCAAACCAACACCCTGACATACATCATGTCCAGCCGTTCTACAAGCCTTGACCCAAAATCCGAACTCACCATAAACCTTGACCTAGGATTGAATTTCCATCCTTGCCCTTGAAAGAAGGAACGGTGGGGTCTCCTAAGAAAGAAGGGTCCCTCACTGTTGAGCTGCTAACACCCTTCAAAAACAAAAGAAAAAAAAAAGAAAGTTCCCAATCAAAGATCGAAAGTAAACAAAAGAAAAGAAAAAAGAAAGTTCCCGATCAAAGATCGGAAGAAAACAAAAGGAAAAGAAAAATTCTCGATCGATGATCGGAAGAAAACGAAAGAAATATACAGAAATGTCTTTGGACCAGACAATATCTGAACAATACAAAATTGTCACAAGTAAACAAGAAAAGAAAGAAAACCACGACTTGAAGTGGGCCCCTCCCTTTGATTGCCAACCAAAATCCTGTGCGCTAACGACTTTCTCGCCCTGCACTAAACAAAAATAGAAAAGGAAAAGACCCAAACACTCAGAGCCAAATTCCTCACCAAAACACCATTCCCGAAAAATTTCTATTGATCCATGATCACGCACGTAATCTTTGATTTGATAGGAAATGATTTGCAAAATTAAGTCATGACATATCTGTGGTTCAGAATTAGGATAAAACACTTACCTGTGTGAGATTGATACACTTTGAGTGATTTTCTTCTATTTTGTTTGACCCAGTGTTTCCTCTAAATGGTCGTTTAGAAACGAAAGCTAACATCCAAAATCTCATTTATGGTTATGAGAAAATTTCATTAGCATACTCTCCTTCCCCAATAGACACATTGTTTTTCATCAAAAAATCATATGTTGCCCTGATCAGTTGAAGGTTGTGTTTCTTTACTAAAGTATGTTCGCATTTTAGTGAAAAAACACCGAGACTATTTTAGTCTCACAAAATCAAGAACTACGTAGGTCTTAGTTCCTCATCATAAATTGAGGATACGCAGGAGCAAAAGCCTTGCTTTTGCCGACCACCCCACCTTTTGTTACCGTGACCCAAGAGTCCAGTTGCATGCGGAGACACCCAACGGTAACCCACACACACCCTTTTCTATCTAGCAACCCGAGAGTCTGGTAGCATGCGGAGCCACCTTACGGTTATCCGCACCTCGTCATTCAAAGACCCCAAGTCTGATTGATAAGTAGAGACCAATGTGGTCATCTGTACCCTTTCCGGAGATGTCAGCATCTTCCAGTAGAGACTATTTTAGTGTCACACCTCTTTCGAAAGAACTACGTAGGTATGAGTTCCTTATCACGAATTGAGGATACATAGGAGCAAAAGCCTCACTTTTGTTGACCACCCCACCTTTTGCTATCGTGACCCGTGAAGTCCGATGACATGCAGAGATACCCAAGTGGTTATCCGCACAAACGATTTCTGTTAATCCTAACCCATGAAGTTAGGTGGCAGGCAGAGATACCCAAGTGGTTATCCCTATAAACACTCTTTCGCTATCTGTCAGACTCAGAGTTTGGTAGCATGCAGAGACTAACGTCGTCTTCTGCACCCTTTGTCAATGAGGGGCAAGCAAACCCATTGACATGCGGAGACTTACGTCGTCTTCTGCACCTTTGTCATCCTGACCCGTGAAGTCAGGTGACATGCGGAGATACCCAAGCGATTATCCGTACAAACGATTTCTGTTAATCCTGACTCATGAAGTCAGGTGACATGCGAAGATACCCAAGTGGTTATCTGCACAAAC
Organism: Glycine max; assembly: GCF_000004515.6. Classification (NCBI taxonomy): domain Eukaryota; kingdom Viridiplantae; phylum Streptophyta; class Magnoliopsida; order Fabales; family Fabaceae; genus Glycine; species Glycine max. The sequence continues at coordinate 20,733,709 of NC_016091.4, read as the reverse complement.
GATTTCTGTTAATCCTAACCCGTGAAGTTAGGTGGCAGGTGGAGATACCCAAGTGGTTATCCCTATAAACACTCTTTCGCTATCCGCCAGACTCAGAGTCCGGTAGCATGAAGAGACTAACATCGTTTTCTGCACCCTTTGTCAATCAGGGGCAAGCAAACCCGTTGACACGCGGAGACTTACATTGTCTTCTGCGCCTTTGTCATCCTGACCCGTGAAGTCAGGTGACATATGGAGATACCCAAGCGGTTATCCGTACAAACGGTTTCTGTCATCCTGACCCGTGAAGTCAGGTGACATACAAAGATACCCAAGCGGTTATCCGTACAAATAGTTTCTGTCATCCTGACCCATGAAGTAAGGTGACATGCGGAGATACCCAAGCAGTTATCCGTACAAACGGTTTCTGTCATCCTGGCCCGTGAAGTCAGGTGACATGCGGAGATGCCCAAGTGGTTATCTGCACAAATGATTTCTGTTAACCCTGACCCGGGAAATCAGGTGGTAGGCGAGGGTACCGTATGGTTTTCCACACCTTTCGTCAACCAGGGGCAAACGAGCCCGTTGATGCGCAGAGACTAACGTCGTCTTCTACGCCTTTTGTCATACAGGGACAGCGAGTCGGGTGGTAAGCGGAGATACATTATGGTCGTCAGCACCTTTCGTCAATCGAGGCGAATGAGTTCGATGGTATCAGGATGATGTTGGTCGTCTGATTCTGATTATTCTCAAAATTTTAGTAGGTTCTTACTCTCGTCATCCGGAGACATTCAAGCCTGACAACGCATGAGATTCTTCTCTGCTGGGCGGGGACGATCAAGTTCGATAGCGTGTGGAAACGTCGTGGTTATCCCATTTTATCGCTTTCAAGACACTGAAGTTTTGTTGACGCTTCTGATGCCTTTTCTTTTCTTTCTGAATGACAGGTTCCGCTGGTTGGGATATTGATCGGCTGGACAATGTTCCGCTCGAACAAAATCAGTGTCTTATCTTTACTTCGCTTTTATCTCCAATAAAAGATAAGTAAAGAGGGGCAACTGTCATACCCTAATTTCATTCGGGGACCATTGTTTGGTGGCATGCAACCTTCGCTTGACCGCCTCAAGGTACTTAACACTTATCGTTAGGTAATTTATAAAGTTCCGTGACATTCCGGAAGGAAAAAGAGCATTCTTGCGTAATCCGTAAAGTTTCGCAACATTTCGTAAGTCAAAAAGAGCATCGTTACGTAATCCATAAAAGTTTCGTAACGTTTCGAGAAGAAACCGGTCAAAAACATGAAAACGGGGGTGTATTTTGCAAAGTGGGTTGTGTGTAAATAAACCGTTACACTCTAATTTCATCCAAGGACCATTGTAGATCACTTCGGAAGGCTTAACACTCATCGCGGTGCAATCCGTAAAGTTTCGTGAGATTTCGGAAAGAAAACAGCCAAAAACACAAAAATGGGGGGTGAACTTATCAAGATAGGGGTGTAAATAGAAATTCGAATCTAGGCCCTTCTGGAATATTTTGGAAATTAGGTTGCTTAAGGAGGAAGCCACTGGGCGGCAAGCTCCTCCACGTTGTTGAAAAATGGTTTTCGGGGCTTCCGTAATGCTTCCGTAAAATTTCTGAAAACCTTGGGTAAGCATATTTCACTTAACATTGGTGAAAGGGAATGAAAATCAAATCTGAAACACTTCCGTAAGGCTTCCGTAACTTTTTCGTAAAGTACGAAAAGGGGGGTGAACTTAGTAATTGGGGTGCGCTTAGAAATCTTCCTCAAGAAGCCTCTGGGCGGCAAGCACTTCCCTTTTTCCCTATAAATAGGAGAGGGGGAGATGTTTCAAAATATTCCATACCCCTTGGCTATGCATTTCGACTGTTTTGGGTGAAAAATTGTGTTTTCGTGAATCCAAGCCGAGGTGCTTCCGTAACGCTTTCGAGACGTTTCTGTAAGCGATTCTGTGGAAATTCTTCATCGTTCTTCATCGTTCTTTATCGTTCTTCAGTCTTCAACCGGTAGGAGCAAAAGCCCCGCTTTTGTCGACCACCCCAAGAGATCGTTAATGGTCCAACGCCTTAACGTTTCTCTCCTTTCAAAAACCAAGAAATTGTTAATGGTCCAATGCCTTAACGTTTCTCTCCTTTCAAAACCAAGAGATCGTTAATGGTCCAACGCCTTAACATTTCTCTCCTTTCCAAAAATCAAAAGATCATTTAATTGTCCAATGCCTTAAACAACTTTTGTTCAGTTAAAATCGATCTTGCGGAAAAAAATCAAAACAACTTAACCAACGTTTAGTTCTAAAAGAACTGCGTAGGTCTGATTTCCTCATCGCAATTGAGGATACGTAGGAGCGAGGGAAACACCCTTGTCAACCACAAAAAGATAAAAAATACAAAAAACATAAAAAGCATCAAAACACAAAAAGACATAAAAAAAGGAAAAATAAAACATTTTGAAGTCATATTTGCACACTTGATTAAAGGTTGTCGTCCCTTATGACGGACGCGTGGGGTGCTAATACCTTCCCCGTGCATAAAAACAACTCCTGAACCTTTCACAAATAAAGTTCGTAGACCACACATTTTGGTTTTTCCGACATTTTCCTCGAATAAACGTTGGTGGCGACCCCACGTCACCCTCTTGCCGAAGGGTAGGTTGCGACAAAGTGGTTAAAGGATTTAAGCATTTATGAGGGGATTCTTAGGCGCTTTAATTCATCCATGGTCAAGTACTTGATGACGCCCATGGTTCATGCCTCATATGACACGAGAAATAGTATAAATTGTGGCAATGTGTACTTTGTACTAGGGGGTGTATCACCTGGTAGGGAACTCCCTTGTGGCCCAGGCTTGTCACCGAGGGGGGGGGGAGTTACGGTGCACGACTGGTGGCCTCAACAAATACTGCATGGTTTCCTTAGTGAGGTGTCGCGTGGACACGCTTAGGCTATTTCCTTGGTATTGGATACGGTACGTACCGCATTGCATCTGAGAGTTGAGGTCAGGTGCATGCATCATTTTGAGCAGCCTTGATTGGATCCATGGATGGATGATGAATTATTGTTGAATATGGGTGTTGAATAATGAATGTTGTGTAAGCTTATGATGTTTACCTATGTTTTCTTGCTAATTGTGATTATTTGGATTTAGCATTGGTTCTTTTTATAATGAACTCACCCTTGCAATTTTGTATCGTGTGGTTGCTACCTGTGATGATCGCGAACCTTGTTCGTGGGAGCAGAATGATAGCAGTAGGGTGCAAGAGTGAGATTCTGTTGAGGAGTCGTCGAGCCGACGTGATGACGTTGGGATTATTTTGGGAGAGAGTTGTGTTTTTTTAATCAACTCCTCTGTAGTTAGTTCATGATTCCTTTTGTTGAACTAAAGATGTAAAGCTCAGTTTTTTAATTATATGTATGAACAAATTTAATTTCCATTATGTGTATGACATGTTCTGAGTTACTATTCATATATATATATATATATATATATTCAATCAAGTGATGGTGTGTTGTTTGGTGAATGTATGTCAAGACAAAAATTACATCTATTTTCATAAGCAAATTAAGGGAGTTTTAAAAAAAATTGAATTTCTCGAGGTATTTAGTGGTGATATCATAGTGACGAGGCGGGTCATTACAAACTTCCTTAAGACATGATTCATTAGCCTCATGAAGGTGGTTGCTACGTTAGTGAGCCCAAAAGGCATCACTAGCCATTCATACAACCCAAACTTGGTCTTGAAAGCGGTTTTCCACTCATCACATTCTCTAATCCTTATTTGGTGATAACCACTTTTAAAATCAATTTTGGAAAATATGTTTGCACCATGCAACTCATCAAGCATATCATTAAGCTTGGGAATGGGGTGCCTATACTTCACAGTTATGTTGTTCATGACCCTACAATCTATACACATTCTCTACTTACCATTCTCCTTGGGCACCAACAACACAGGCACAACACAAGGACTTAGGCTCTCTTGGACCCAACCCTTCTCTAACAATTCCTTAACTTGGGATTCAATCTCCTTGGTCTCTTGAGGATTAGTCCTATATGCTGCCTATTAGGAAGGCTTGCTCCTAGGATTTGTAAAAGCAAGGCTTCATGGTGAATCAAGAGTGATTCAAAGATGTTTTGATGATAACAAAAATGATAACAAAAGATGATGACAAAGGTGATGACAAAAAGCTCAAAGGTCAATCAAAGAATGAGTTCAAGATATTCAAGATAGAATCAAGAACACTTCAAGATTCAAGAGGAAAGTTGAATTCAAGAATCAAGAATCAAGATTCAAGAGATCAAGATTCAAGACTCAAGATTCAAGAATCAAGAGAAGGCTTAATCAAGATAAGTATGAAAAGGTTTTCTCAAAAATTGAGTAGCACATGGTTTTTCTCAAAACATGTTTGCCAAAGAGTTTTTACTCTCTGGTAATCGATTACCAGATTGTTGTGATCGATTATCAGTAGCAAAATGGATTTGAAAAAGTTTTCAAACTGAATTTACAACGTTCCAATTAATTTCAAAAAGCTGTAATTGATTACAATGTTTTAGTAATCGATTACCAGTGCCTTTGAACGTTGAAATTCAAATTCAAATGTGAAGAGTCACATCCTTTCACATAAAAGCCTTGTGTAATCGATTACACTGATTTGGTAATCGATTACCAGTGATTATTTCTGAATAAATCAAAAGATGTAACTCTTCAAAAGGTTTTTGAATTTTTCAAATTGTTTTTAAGTTTGTCTAAAAGTTATAACTCTTCTAAATGATCCTCTTGGCCAGACATGAAGAGTCTATAAAAGCAAGGCTTTGATTTGCTTTTCAATATACTTTTTTTTTCAATCAATCTTATACAATCCTTTACAAGCCTTGAATCTCTTTGAACTTCTTCTTCTTCTTTGTGCCAAAAGCTTTCCAAAGTTTTCTGGTTTTCTGAACCTTGAAAACTTGTGTTATTTGTGACATCCTGGAAATTGCTACCCGGAATTTTGTAAACGATATATTTTAAATAATTATATATATAAGTATTATTCAGTGTATATATATATACTCCTGGTAGAAGTATGTACATTTGGGGAAAGATACGCGGGTTAGGCTAATTAACGAAGAGTAATCCATAACTGGACAGTTATAGATTAATTCTCAATTAATTAGTCTAAAAATTATTGTTTTGCGTGCAACTAAAAATTTAACAAAACCAACCTCTGAACCACGCTTAGGGTTTCATTCTGAGCGTTTTGATATATATATATATATATATATATATATATATATATATATATATATATATATATATATATTGCCTACTTTCGAAAACAAGCCCCGACGGGTGCAGAGAAATGCGAGGGACTAGAACCAGAGAAGCGGCACGCAAACTGAGGCAGGATTTTAGAATTCAAAAGGTCAAATTTTTCTCTCATTGTGGCTGAGTATGAAGCCACATCAAGAGAAAAAGTGGGGCCCTTTTTCCTCCACTTAAAATGGGACAAGTGACATTGCATTATGAAAAAAAAAGGGAAAAGAAAATCATTTTCATATAGAAGCTAAGTTTCTCTCTCCTTCTTCAGAAAATTCAGAAGCTCTTCTTCTCCCTTTCACGTAGCTTTTTCTTCTTCCTTCTTCTCCACCTTTGTTCTCCATTAAAGCTCCAAAATTTCTTCTCATCTATATTCCAAATCGCAAGGAGAAGCTATTTTCGGAGTCGTAAAGCGCACCTCTACGTTGTGGGACATCGAATTTCAGGTTTGGGTGGACTTCTTCTCACATGAATTTCGTGGGTATTGGGTTTTTGGGAGATATGATGGGTAGTTTTACTAGGTTTATGCCTTATGGTAGTTATTTGTGAAGGAATTTGTTGAAAGCATGCTAAACTTGACATGTTGATGTGAGTAAAGCTACACATTATGTTTTAGGGTTTTATGATGATGCTTTGTGATGTTTGTGTGCTGAAATTGTTGGTAGAAAACTGGTAGAGATGATGGGGAAAGTTAATTTAGGGTTAAATGTGAGAATGACAATGATGTAGGTAGGAAAGTGTGAGATTTTGAGGGTTAGAGAAGCTAAATTTGGGGTTAGTGTAAATTGGAGTCTAAAGTGAGTTGATTCTAGTTTAGAATGTCAATTAGGACTTGTAGGTAAGCTTCGGCAGAGCAAATGAGAAAAATGAGTGACAAAGGTGATAGCAAGAGCCATTTCTAGGGTAAATTGGGTGTTGAGGGGTCAAATTTTGAATCGGTGGAGTTTTCACCGTAAAACCAGTTTGAGAAAGTTTATATTAATGTTACAGACTTGTTTGAGATGAGAGTTTACTCCAAAATTACCCCATTCTCATTTTCACTTCTCAAACCTTGAAAATCCACTAAATTGATGGGTTTTAGATACCTAGATTTTGAATTGCCTTGGTCTGAAGCTTGTTTTTGGTTTAAATATGATTTATACATGATTTAGGACTTGTAGGATCCAATTCGAGCAAAATTGGATGTTGGTAAGATGGATTTCGAAATCTGCCAAATTGTGCAGCAAAAAGCTGTCAAATTTGTGCAACAGAATTTTTCAACATGTGCGGAAAATGCTTGTGCATTGTTGGTTATGGGAAAGGTAGTACATATTGGGTTCTGGACATTTTCTATCAGATCCCAATGGTCAAAATGTAGATTTATGTACTGGGAACCTCCAGTAAAATTTTCGAGTCGATCCAACGATTAACGAATCAGAACGAAGAGAATGTTATTGGGGTATTTGAGTAGGGAAAGCTGTGGTATTGGAATGTGTTTTGGGCAGAGTTTTCTGCCTCTGCCCTGTTTTCTTGGTTTAGGGTAGTTCATGATAGTTGGAATTGAATTGCTTGGATATTATGGAAGCTTGGAGGGGTTGATAGGGACCCGGTGCTGAGAGGAACGAGGATACGGGTTACGTAGTAGTACGTGAGCTCAGTTGAAGGTGGGCAACTGGGGATGATGGGTTCATGTTTGATTTCTGGAAGTGGGAGAGTTGATTTGCACCATTTCCCGATCGCCACCTAGTACCACATATGACGGGTACCCTATAATCCAACAAGCTTGATGTGAGAAAGCATGGAAGAGTCAGTCTTCCTACTTTTGTTTGTTGACCACAGAGTGGTACCTGGAGATATGTCGCGGGGGTCAAGAGACCTTGGGGACGTCAGGTGGGGTGCTATTGCCCAAAACCAAGCTTGACCAATCCCGACCCAACCCGGGCATAGTCAGTCAGTGAGAACTTGTGACGTACCTAAACAGGCGAGCTCCTGACAATCAACCAATAAAAGAACAAAGTCCACAAAGCAAGGAGGCTTGTGTGGCGGCTGGTCAGCTATGAATCTTGAGTGGTATCTGGAATATGGCCTCTGGTAATCGATTACCAAGGGTGTGTAATCGATTAGAAGGCTTAAAAATGGAGACAGGATGTTAATATGGCCTCTAGTAATCGATTACCAAGGGTGTGTAATCGATTACAAGGCTTAAAAATGGAGACAGGATGTTAATATGGCCTCTGGTAGTCGATTACCAAGGGTTTGTAATCGATTACAGGGCTTAAAAATCGAGACAGGATGTTAAGATGGCCTCTGGTAATCGATTACCAATGGTGTGTAATCGATTACACAGAGTAACATGGCACTGGTAATCGATTACCAGTTAGGTGTAATCGATTACACAATGTAATTTGTAGGTTTCCATGTGCAGAAGCTGTGTAACTCGAGTTTGGGCACTGGTAATCGATTACATACTTTGGTAATCGATTACCAGAGAGGAAATCCCTTGAGAGAGACCTTTTGACTATACGTAGCGGTTTTGGGACGCATTGTATTGTTGCCTGTAGTTAGATTTCTTGTGAAAGAGTCTACCCCCTTTCTTTTATTTCTTGTAGATCGCGATGGAAGCGCAGTTAATCCATGATCGCGTGGTGATGGAGTGCCTACAGGGAGTTTGGGAGACCCTCGAAGGCAATGAGAGGTGCCGATTCCGTGGCACAATTCGACTCACTGCTACTTCATTAGTACATCCGGAGGAACCCGAACGCACACTACAGCAACCTGTGGAGTGGATACTACCTACACCTACTCCATATCGACTAGTGGAGCCAGTTCAAGTGATAGAGGTGTCATCCTCTGAAGAAGATCCTGAGGAGGACCCAGAGGAGTTACCTCCTGAACCTGTTGTGGATGATCTTGACTTACCCGAGGATGATGAGGACCCACTCCCTGATGTGGATTCTCCAGAGGATATCATGTCAGCGTCTGAGGCAGACTCTATAGAGGAGAGCGTCCCTGGAGGGACAGCGAATAGTGAAGACTCTTCATCATAGCAGACGGCTCCTTAGACTAGGTTTACATACTTTTTGTGGGTGGGTGTATCTAGTTCAGACTGCTAGGTTTACTCTTTTGATTTTTGGGTGGGTAGACCTATTGTATAGAAATTTTGATGATTGTATATATGTGGCGGAAGCCACCACAGTGGATACCTTTGCTCTGGATGTCACTATGTATTTTGCAAACTCCCATATTTTGGACAGTTTTAGATGATGAATGTAATTATGTTTAATCTTGTTATTTGAAATGAAGTGTTAACAAACTTTATTAAAAAAAGTTTATCGACCGCATTTTATTATTTTTCACGTGACGACATAAAATGATGGCTGGTATATTTTTCTTTTTGAAAGAGCAAAATAGTTTAGAGGTTATGAGTGATTGGAAAGAAATGACTCCAATTAGAGTTGTGAGCTGGTCATTCAGGACTCTATAGTGATAATTTTCCTTCTGAATTTAATTACTTTGAAAAAGAGAGAGAAAGAAAAAGAAAAAAAAATTCCCATGGTTTTTGCTATTAAATTTATTACTATTAAACCAGTTATTATTTAGGGACGCCACAATTGATGGTATCAGAGCAAAAGTTGGATTCTAGTGAACCTGTCCATGGTCTTACTGTGTGAATGTTGTGTATCTCTGAAACTTGGAAGTAGGTTTCGGGGAGTGACGTTAAGTCACAAATTGTGTGCAATTCTACTTTCTTGTCTTAAGCAGGAATGTGCAATTGATTCAGTAGAATTGTTGTGTATATATATAAATATATAGAGAGAGAGATATTGTTGTAACTGTCATTGCCTATGGTAAACTCTCTCAGTAGAATTTCTTGGATACTAATAGCTTCCCTACAGGTTAGGTATGGCAGGACGTGGTAGGGATCAGAACCGTGATGTGCTAGACTGCATCACAGCTGTGCTGGAAACTCTAGTGCAGGAACGTGATGTGGAGCCGGCAGAGTATCGGGGACTCATGGCTTTCCATAAGAACCACCCGCCGAAGTTCAGTGGGGACTATGATCCAAAAGATGCTAGGTTGTGGTTAGCTGAGACTGAGAAGATTTTCGAGGCGATGGGTTGTCTCGAGGAGCATAAGGTCCCTTATGCGACGTTCATGCTCCAAGGAGAAGCTGAGAACTGGTGGAAGTTCGTGAGACCTACATTTGCTGCACCTGGAGGCGTGATTCCTTGGAATGCCTTCAAGGACAAATTCCTAGAAAATTATTTTCCACGAGATCTCAGGAAGCGAAAGGCGAGGGAATTTCTGGATTTGAAGCAGGGAAACATGTCCGTTGGGGAATACACGGCCAAATTTAATGAACTTCTACAGTACTGGCCTCAATACCAAGATGCTCGGAACGAAGAAGACTTATGTGCTCAGTTTGAGAATGGGCTTTGACTGGAGATTCAACAGGCAGTTAGCTACATGCAGATCACGGATTTCAATCAACTGGTGACAAAGTGCAGAATATTTAAGGACAAGATGAAAGAGAGGCAAGCTAGAGGCTTTGGAGGACCACAGAGAAGCCACCCTTTTAGAGGAAACAGTAATAAGAGGATGAAGCCATATGCTAGCAACAAGGGGAAATAACCTATGGCTACGTCCAACATGAGCTTGTCAAGGGGGACTGGGGTACAGTGCTTTCAGTGTGGAGGACCGCATCTTAGGAGGAATTGCCCACAACTCCAGCAGACACAGGAGAATCATTGTTATATTTGTGGCAAGCTAGGCCATTATGCTCGAGAGTGTAGGGTGACTAGGAGACCGACGGTAACTGCCAATTCCAACACAGTCAATCGTGGGTCTACTAATCCCACAAAGAGCGGTAATGTTAGCAACAACAACAACACTAGTGGTGGAAGACCAAAGGTACCCTCCCGGGTATTTGCTATGAGTGGATCAGAAGCTGCTGCCTCCGACGATTTAATACAGGGTAAGTGTTTGATTGCTAAAAAACTATTAGATGTACTCTATGATTCGGGTGCCACACATTCGTTCATATCTCATGCATGTATGGAGAGGTTGAAGTTATGTACGATGGAGTTACCATATGATATGGTGGTGTCTACCCCGACTAACGAGCCTATAACCACCTCTCGGGTGTGTTTGAAGTGTCCTATAACTGTTGAGGGTCAATCTTTTATGGCGGATTTGATTTGCCTACCTTTAGCTCATCTAGATGTGATCTTGGGGATGGATTGGTTATCTACTAACCATATCTTTCTAGACTGCAAGGAGAAGATGCTAGTATTTACTGGAAATGTAATTCCAAATGAACCATTGAAAGAGAATGCGGCCAACGATGGAGCGGGGGATGTTCGAACTTACATGGTGTTGTTCTCCATGAATGTGGAGGAGGTCTCTGAAGTTAGCAGTATACCGGTGGTGTCAGAATTTCCAAAGGTTTTTCCTGATGACATTTGTGAATTACCACCTGAGAGAGAAGTGGAATTCCTTATTGACTTGGTGCCTGGGGCGAATTCAGTGTCGATCGCACCCTATAGAATGTCTCCAGTAGAACTAGCAGAGGTGAAAGCACAAGTGCAGGATCTCTTAAGTAAACAATTTGTTCACCTAAGCGTATCACCGTGGGGAGCGTCGGTCTTACTGGTTAAAAAGAAGGATGGAAGTATGAGAATGTGCGTAGACTACCGGCAGCTGAACAAAGTCACTATCATGAACAAATATCCTCTGCCAAGGATAGATGATTTGATTGATCAATTGATGGGAGCAACGGTATTTTCGAAGATCGATTTGCGATCGGGGTATCATTAAATCCGAGTTAAGAAGGAAGATATCCAAAAGACTGCATTTCGGACTCGGTATGGGCATTATGAGTATTTAGTCATGCCATTTGGAGTGACTAATGCTCCAGCTATCTTCATGGACTATATGAACTGTATATTCCATGATTACTTAGATCAGTTCGTGGTTGTGTTCATTGATGATATCCTAGTGTATTCAAGGAATAATGAGGAGCATGAGAAGCACTTAAGAATTGTGTTGCATATCCTGAGGGATAGGAAATTGTTCGCCAAATTGTCAAAATGTGAATTTTGGTTAGAGAAAGTGCAGTTTTTGGGACACGTGATTTCTAAAGACGGGGTTGTGGTGGATCCGATTAAAGTGGAGTCGGTTATGGAGTGGCAACAACTGACAACTCCAACAGAAGTTCGAAGTTTCTTGGGGTTGGCCGGCTATTATAGGAAATTCATTGAGGGATTTTCTAAGTTAGCACTACCCCTAACTAAACTGACTCGTAAGAATGAGAAGTTTGTTTGGAATGAGAAATGTGAACAAAGCTTCCAAGAGTTGAAGAGGCGGTTGACAACAGCTCCAGTGTTAATTTTGCCCGACCCTAAGAGACCATTTGAAGTGTATTGCGATGCGAGCGAGCAAGGCTTGGGGTGTGTGTTAATGCAGGAAGGAAGAGTAGTGGCTTATGCTTCACGCCAATTGCGTCCTCATGAAGTTAACTATCCGACCCATGATTTGGAACTAGCAGTTGTGGTCTTTGCCTTAAAGATTTGGAGGCATTATTTATACGGTACTCGTTTTGAAGTTTTTAGTGATCACAAGAGCCTCAAATACTTGTTCGATCAGAAGGAACTCAATATGAGGCAACGAAGATGGATGGAGTTCCTCAAGGATTATGATTTTGGTCTTTCCTACCATCCAGGAAAGGCTAATGTAGTAGCCGACGCGCTAAGCCGGAAGTCCTTACATGTTGCGACCATGATGGTTCTGGAACAGAGATTGATAGAGGAATTTCGAGATCTGAATCTAGCAATCGGGATGCGACCCAAGAGCTTATTTGTGGGAGCGTTGCAGATCACCAATGAATTCGTAGATCACATACGCGAGGCTCAAGAGGATGACCAGTTTCTGCAAGGCAAAGTGTTAGATGCAATGGGAGGTAAGGATGTGGAGTTTAAGAAGGACACAATCGGGTTAATTAGATTCAAGGGGAGGATATGTGTACCATCTTTAGATGATTTGAAAGTTAAGATCTTGGAAGGAGCACATAAAAGCCGTCTTAGTTTCCATCCAGGAATGACTAAGATGTACCAAGATTTGAAGAGAAGTTTTTGGTGGCATGGCATGAAGAAAGATGTAGCTGAATATGTAGCAAGATGTTTGACATGTCAAAAGGCTAAGGCTGAGCACCAGCGACCATCAGGAAAATTAAAGCCACTAGAAATTCCGGAATGGAAATGGGAGAGCATATCTATGGATTTTGTATTTAGTTTACCCAAGACTAGTCGTGGACACGATGCTGTGTGGGTCATAGTAGATCGACTCACCAAAACTGCTCATTTTATTCCGGTGAATATGAAGTATAAAATGGAGAAGCTAGTAGAGTTGTATATCAAAGAAGTAATAAGGTTGCATGGAATTCCTTCCAGTATTGTATCATACAGGGATCCGAGGTTTACCTCGCGATTTTGGACAAGTCTACATGAAGCATTGGGGACAAAGCTGAAGCTTAGTTCAGCTTATCATCCTCAAACAGATGGTCAGACTGAACGAACCATTCAGACTCTAGAAGATCTACTTCGGGCGTGTATTATAGAGCAACAAGGCAGTTGGATGGAATGTTTGCCATTGATTGAATTTACTTACAACAACAGCTACCAAGCCAGCATTGGTATGGCTCCTTTTGAAGCTCTATATGGGTGGAAGTGCAAAACTCCTATTTGTTGGTACGATGATGGGGAAATAGTACTCCTTGGGCCTGAAATGCTACAACAAATTACCGAACAAGTGAAGATGATTCGAGAGAAAATAAAAGCATCCTAGGATAGGCAGAAGAGCTATTATGACAAAAGGAGAAAGCCATTAGATTTTCAGGAAGGAGAACATGTGTTTTTGAAGGTTTCTCCTATAACCGGAGTCGAAAGAGCTCTCAAATCTAGGAAGCTGACGCCCAAGTATCTGGGTCCATATCAAATTTTGCAGAAGGTTGGGCCTGTAGCTTATCAAATCGCTTTACCTCCGAGTTTATCGAATTTCCACCCTGTGTTTCATGTCTCTCAACTGAGACGATACAACCCAGATCCATCACATGTGCTTGCACTGGATGAAGTACAAGTGAAGGATAACCTCACCTATAAAGCACAACCTCAAAAGATTACTGATTGAAGAATGAAGTCACTGAGAGGAAAGGAGATCGCGTTGGTGAAAGTGCAGTGGAGACCCGACGAGGGTGATTCAACCTGGGAGTTAGAGGATAGGGTGAGAGAATTGTACCCAAGTTTGTTCCTAGAGAAGTTAATTTCGGGGACAAAATTCCTTAAAGGGTGGGAGTATTGTGACATCCTGGAAATTTCTACCCGGAATTTTGTAAACGATATATTTTAAATAATTATATATATAAGTATTATTCAGTGTATATATAAACTCCTGGTAGAAGTATGTACATTGGCGGAAAGATATGCGGGTTAGGCTAATTAACGAAGAGTAATCCATAACTGGACAGTTATAGATTAATTCTCAATTAATTAGTCTAAAAATTATCGTTTTGCGTGCAACTAAATTTAGCAAAACCAACCTCTGAACCACGCTCAGGGTCTCATTCTGAGTGTTTTGATATATATATTGCCTACTTTCGAAAACGGGCCCCAACGGGTGCAGAGAAACGCAAAGGACTAGAACCAGAGAAGCGACACGCAAACCGAGGCAGGATTTTAGCATTCAAAAGGTCAAATTTTTCTCTCCTTGTGGCTGAGTATGAAGTCACATCAAGAGAAAAAGTGGGCCCCTTTTTGCTCCACTCAAAATGGGACAAGTGGCATTGCTTTATGAAAAAAAAAAGCGGAAAAGAAAATCATGTTCATATAAAAGCTAAGTTTCTCTCTCCTTCTTCAGAAAATTCAGAAGCTCTTCTTCTCCCTTTCATGTAGCTTTTTCTTCTTCCTTCTTCTCCACCTTTGTTCTCCATTAAAGCTCCAAAATTTCTTCTCATCTCTACTCCAAATCGCAAGGAGAAGCTATTTTCAGAGTCGTGAAGCGCACCTCTACGTTGTGGGACATCGAATTTCAGGTTTGGGTGGACTTCTTCTCACATGAATTTCGTGGGTATTGGGTTTTTGGGAGATATGATGGGTAGTTTTACTAGGTTTATGCCTTATGGTAGTTATTTGTGAAGGAATTTGTTGAAAGCATGCTAAACTTGACATGTTGATGTGAGTAAAGCTACCCATTCTGTTTTAGGGTTTTATGATGATGCTTTGTGATGTTTGTGTGCTGAAATTGTTGGTAGAAAACTGGTAGAGATGATGGGGAAAGTTAATTTAGGGTTAAATGTGAGAATGATAATGTTGTAGGTAGGAAAGTGTGAGATTTTGAGGGTTAGAGAAGCTAAATTTGGGGTTAGTGTAAATTGGAGTCTAAAGTGAGTTGATTCTAGTTTAGAATGTCAATTAGGACTTGTAGGTAAGCTTGGGCAGAGCAAATGAGAAAAATGAGTGACAAAGGTGAAAGCAAGAGCCATTTCTAAGGTAAATTGGGTGTTGAGCGGTCAAATTTTGAATTGGTGGAGTTTTCGCCGTAAAATCAGTTTGAGAAAGTTTAAATTAATGTTATAGACTTGTTTGAGATGAGAGTTTACTCCAAAATTACCCCATTCTCATTTTCACTTCTCAAACCTTGAAAATCCACTAAATTGATGGGTTTTAGATACCTAGATTTTGAATTGCCTTGGTCTGAAGCTTGTTTTTGGTTTAAATATGATTTATACATGATTTAGGACTTGTAGGATCCAATTTGAGCAAAATTGGATGTGGGTAAGATGGATTTCGAAATCTGCCAAATTGTGCAGCAAAAAGCTATCAAATTTGTGCAACAAAATTTTTCAACATGTGCGGAAAATGCTTGTGCATTGCTGGTTATGGGAAAGGTAGTACATATTGGGTTCTGGACATTTTCTATCAGATCCCAACGGTCAAAATTTATATTTATGTACTGGGAACATCCAGTAAAATATTCGAGTCGATTCAACGGTTAACGAGTCAGAACAAAGAGAATGTTACATGGGTATTTGAGTAGGGAAAGCTGTGGTATTGGAATGTGTTTTGGGCCGAGTTTTCTGCCTCTGCCCTGTTTTCTTGGTTTAGGGTAGTTCATGATAGTTGGAATTGAATCGCTTGGATATTATGGAAGCTTGGAGGGGTTGATGGGGACCTAGTGCTGAGAGGAACGAGGATAAGGGCTACATAGGAGTACGTGAGCTCAGTTGAAGGTGGGCAACTGGGGATGATGGGTTCATGTTTGATTTGTGGAAGTGGGAGATTTGATTTGCGCCATCTCCCGATCGCCACCTAGTACCACATATGACGGGTACCCCATAATCCAACAAGCTTGATGTGAGAAAGCATGGAAGAGTCAGTCTTCCTACTTTTGTTTGTTGACCAAAGAGTGGTACCTAGAGACCTTGGGGACATCAGGTGGGGTGCTATTGCCCAAAACCAAGCTTGACCAATCCCGACCCAACCCAGGCATAGTCAGTCAGTGAGAATCTGTGATGTACCTAAACAGGCGAGCTCTTGGCAGTCAACCAATAAAGTCCACAAAGCAAGGGTGGCCTCTGGTATCTGGAATATGGCCTCTGGTAATCGATTACCAAGGGTGTGTAATCGATTACAAGGCTTAAAAATGGAGACAGGATGTTAATATGGCCTCTGGTAATCGATTACCAAGGGTGTGTAATCGATTACAAGGCTTAAAAATGGAGACAGGATGTTAATATGGCCTCTGGTATTCGATTACCAAGGGTGTGTAATCGATTACAGGACTTAAAAATAGAGACAGGATGTTAAGATGGCCTCTGGTAATCGATTACCAATGGTGTGTAATCGATTACACAGAGTAACAGGGCACTAGTAATCGATTACCAGTTAGGTGTAATCGATTACACAGTGTAATTTGTAGGTTTACATGTGCAAAAGCTGTGTAACTCGAGTTTGGGCACTGGTAATCGATTACATACTTTGATAATCGATTACCAGAGAGGAGATCCCTTGAGAGAGACCTTTTGACTATACGTAGCGATTATGGGACGCATTGTATTGTTGCCTGTAGTTAGATTTCTTGTGAAAGAGTCTACCCCCTTTCTTTTATTTCTTGTAGATTTGCAATGGCAGCGCAGTTAATCCATGATCGCGTGATGATGGAGTGCCTAGAGGGAGTTTGGGAGACCCTCGAAGGCAATGAGAGGTGCCGATTCCGTGGCACAATTTGACTCACTGCTACTTCATTAGTACATCCGGAGGAACCCGCACGCACACTACAACAACCTGTGGAGTGGATACTACCTACACCTACTCCATATCGGCTAGTGGAGCCAGTTCAATTGATAGAGGTGTCATCCTCTGAAGAAGATCTTGAGGAGGACCCAGAGAAGTTACCTCCTGAACCTGCTGTGGATGATCTTGACTTACCCGAGGATGATGAGGACCCACTCCCTGATGTGGATTCTCTAGAGGATATCATGTCAGCATCTCAGGCAGACTCTACAGAGGATAGCGGCCCTGGAGGGACAGCGAATAGTAAAGACTCTTCATCATAGCAGACGACTCCTTAGACTAGGTTTACATACTTTTTGTGGGTGGGTGTATCTAGTTCAGACTGCTAGGTTTACTCTTTTGATTTTTGGGTGAGTAGACCTATTGTATAGAAATTTTGATGATTGTATATATGTGGTGGAAGCCACCACAGTGGATACCTTTGCTCTGGATGTCACTATGTATTTTGCAAACTCCCATATTTTGGACAGTTTTAGATGATGAATGTAATTATGTTTAATCTTGTTATTTGAAAAGGAAGTGTTAACAAACTTTATTAAAAAAATTTTATCGACCGCATTTTATTATTTTTCACGTGACGACCTAAAATCATGGCTGATATATTTTTCTTTTTGAAAGAGCAAAATAGTTTAGAGGTTATGAGTGATTGGAAAGAAATGACTCTGATTAGAGTTGTGAACTGCCTATTCAGGACTCTATAGTGATAATTTTCCTTCTGAATTTAATTACAGTGAAAAAGAGAGAGAAAGAAAAAGAAAAAAAAATTTCCCATGGTTTTCTCTATTAAATTTATTACTATTAAACCAGTCATTATTTAGGGACACCACATTATTCATTCTTTTCATCTCTTCTCCCTTTGCCAAAAAGAATTTGCCAAGGACTAACCGCCTGAATTCTTTTTGTGTCTCTCTTCTCCCTTTTCCAAAAGAACAAAGGACTAACCGCCTAAATTCTTTTGTGTCTCCCTTCTCCCTTGTCAAAGAATTCAAAACGACACAGTTTGAGAATTCTTTTGATTCTTCCCATTCCCTTATACAAAAGTGTTCAAAGGACTAACCTCCTGAGAATTATTTTGTATCCCCATTCACAAAGTATCAAAGGTTTAACCGCCTGAGATCTTTGACTTAACACATTGGAGGGTACATCCTTTGTGGTACAAGTAGAGGGTACATCTACTTGGGTTAGACTGAGAACAAGAGAGGGTACATCTCTTGTGGATCAGTTCTAGTGGAGGGTACATCCACTAGGGTTTCAAAGAGAACAAGGGAGGGTACATCCCTTGTGGATCTTTGCTTGTAAAATGATTTTTACAAGGTTGAAAGAAATCTCAAGGACCGCAGGTCGCTTGGGGACTGGATGTAGGCACGGGTTGTTGCCGAACCAGTATAAAAACTCTTGTGTGTTTGTCTCCTTCTTCCCTACTCTTTTACTTTCCATTGTGCATTTTAATTTCCGCTTTTACTTTTGGTTAAGTTTCTCTTCTACTTCTTATTAACATAGTAAAAGCCTAAGAAGAGTAAATTTTTAATTAGTAAAGGTTTAGGAATAATTAATTCAACCCCCCTTCTTAATTATTCTGAGGCCACTCGATCCAACAGGATTAAGTCTATTTGGTGTTCTATTCCCCTAAGAGGAGGTAACCCAGTGGGTATCTCTTTGGGAAATACATCACCAAATTCTTGTAAGAGTTCTTGGACCTTTAGGGGAATGGTCTGAAGTGTGAGAATTGTGGCAATGCTAAGGGAAGTCTCCCTTGAGAAGAGAAGGTAGAAAAATTGCTTGAGAAAAAAAGCTCTCTTAATATCTCCTTTTGATGCAAAATGACTCTCCTTCGTTACAACTTTCTTAGGGAACACCCTAGACTTATGGAATTACAGAACTATCTCTAATACAAAAACTAGTCTAGGTGCCCTAAAATACAAGGGCTGAAAAATCCAACATTACTAGGGTACCCTAAACTTGTGGGGTACTCTTCCTACACTATGGAGTCGTAAATACAAGGCCCAAAATAATGAAACCCTAATCTAATATGTATAAAGATAAGTGAGTTCATACTTAGCCCATGGGCCCAAAATCTACCCTAAGACTCATGAGAACCCTAGAGCCTTCTCCTGCATCGCTGGTCCAATCTTCCTAGAGTCTCCTAGCCATGGCTCTGGTGATGGGTCCCTTTCTTTGGAGGATTGCATCACCTTACCTGACACACCAAAGACATGTCCATCATAGACAACTTGACAGAAGCAGCCCAGACAACACATGTCCAAGCTCGAGGGGCTTGACAAGCCACGTCGACCTGCAATTCTTTTATACCCATTGAGGTTATCACACCTGACATCGGACAACACTTGTCCATGCTTGGGGGCTTGACAAGCTCGTCACCCTCTACTTGTCAAGACTACTACACCAGACATCAAACATACTCCCTCAACACGGGACAATTTCTTTCAGCACTGAACAACCTCTTTCGCTCACAAGCTGGCTCAGAGCTTGAGGGGCTTATGTACTATTCAAAACCCACAAAATCTATGTGGCATCCTACTTGGCACGCAGAGACACGTGTTAATCCTACACATCAGCCCTACTATAAGGGCGCGAATGCCTGGCCCTTAGCAACTGGGCTCCCCAATAGGTTATCTCTAACCTAACTAATATTCAAATGTATTTGAATATCTTATCTATTGGTTGGTATTAAATTATCTATAATGCCACATATTATCTACAAGGTATGATTATCTATTACCTTTTATCTATAAGCAAATATTTATCCACAACAATATCTATAAGCTCCCGGCTATTATCTACAAGGCTACAACAGTCCCTACAAACAAGGACCAACAACCACACTCAACTAGTATAAATTCAGGTTCCATCGAGCCCCTCTACATGACTTGCTCACACACTCAACACACAGTAACAAGCCTGTGCCCCCGTCTCTCTATCGCTCATACGAGCTTTACTTAAGCATATACCTGCGTTACTTTTCTCACTCATATTCTTACTTGAGCGTCAGAGTCCTATCAAAGGCACCTCTCCAAGCTGACCTGTGAAGGTTGGGACCCCACTCAACCACGTCCACCCTTATGTGTCACGATTCCAGATTTTGGTAACAACACTATCTATACACAATCCAATAAGTCATTTCCTACTAATTCAGTAGCAAAATATAATTGTTCATCAATACGAAGATATTTGAGCATCTACTTTTTTATTTTAGAGGTTATTTGTTAAATCTTCATAATGACATGTCATACTTTTACATGAGGAGATACAACAGTTCTATGGCAATATGTGAATAAGCCAAAATAATCACTACAGCTAATCATGCAGAAATTTTAACTCAACACGAGGAAAAATGGCATTGACGATGATACGGACAGAGAGAAGGGAGCTATGGGCCAACGACGTTCAGCTAGGGCAAAGCAATTACCCAAGCATTGGGACGTTTATCAACTAGAGTAGGAAGGGGCTGGGTATCGGAATACAAGTTGTGGGTAGAACGTGGCAGGAAAAGTAGTTACGCATTGTTAGTAGGGTAGAGTTTATCCATGCCAATAACAGCTAATCGTAAGTGGTTAAGCATGGGCCCTGCAATATAAAAGCTGTAACTGACTAGTAGGAAGAATAAGAAAACATTCCAGAAGTTTTTCTTTTCAAATCCTTTTTTTCTCTCTCTTTGGAACTACGTTTCTCTTTCTCTCCCTCGAGCTCCAACTCTCGAGTGGAACGCGCAGTGTGGAGGTTCCCTAGCCCTCGAACGCTAGGTATCATTGGTGCTTTCATTGAGCACAAGGTGGACGTATGGCGGAGAATACGCGATCGAAAGCTATGTCATCGGAAAAAATGGAGGAGCTGTTCGCGAAGTTTGCGGCAACGGTAGAAGCAAAAATGGAGTCGTTATCGGAGAGGTTAGCACATCTTGAAACTAGTAGATTCAGTCCCTCACAAACACAGCCTGAGATACCTTCATTTCCGGCGGCGGGACCGAGTGCAGCACCACACCGGTTGAAGCTGGATGTGCCGAGGTTTGACGGCTCTGATGCTACGGGGTGGATCTTTAAAATTACGCAATTTTTCGAGTACCATACAACTCCGGATCATGAGAGGCTCACTATTGCGTCATTTTACATGGAAGGACAAGCCTTGGCTTGGTTCCAATGGATGCACAGAAATGGACAGTTATCGTCCTGGCCTACATTCCTTCACGCCCTCCATTCACGATTTGCTTCAACTTCTTATGAGGATCCAACGGGTCTGCTATTCAAGCTACAACAGAGGTCAACAGTAAGCACTTACCTCTCAGATTTTGAAACCCTAGCTAACCGAATTATTGGTTTACCTGCTCCCATGGCTTTAAGCTGCTTTATTTCGGGCTTGTTACCTTCAATTCGACGAGAAGTCCAAGTCATGCAACCAGCAACCATGAGCCAAGCAGTGGCCTACGCTAGGCTGCACGAGGAAAAACAAAACGACGTAAGAAGAACGTTTCGGCCTACCACAGGAGCGTCTTCCAATTCGTGTCACCAACCAGCACCGACACCTCCATCTGTGTCTCCATTACTGCCTACACCAACGCGTCCCAATTCATCCACAGTCCCCTTTAAACGTCTCACACCGGAGGAGTTGGCAATGCGCAGAGAAAAGGGATTATGCTTCCAATGCGATGAGAAATACTCACGTGGTCACAAGTGTTCTTCTTCTTTGTTCCTGCTCATCATGGAAGACAATGAAGAAGTACCAGAGCCTCCTGATCCGTAGTTAACCTTGCCGGAAATCGTACCAGAACCACCCCTGGCGCAGTTGAGCTTCAATGCCTTATTAGGACACGTGGTGCCCGAAACATTACGCCTGCAAGGGTATATTCGTGGTCAACCAGTCAGCATTTTGATAGACGGTGGGAGCACACATAATTTCGTGCATCACAGGGTGGTTATGTCAGTGGGGTTAACAACGGAGGAAAGCGCACCACTACGGGTCACGGTGGGCAACGGCGAAGAACTTCAATGCCAGCACACATGTTCTAATGTGGAGGTAACCATTCAGCAACATTCATTCTTCATCGATTTCCATGTTTTATCTATCTGTGGTGCGGATTTAGTTTTGGGAGTCCAATGGCTAAAAACACTGGGACCGGTGTTGACGGACTACACCAACCTCACCATGAAATTCATGATCTCCGGCCACCTTGTGGAATTACGTGGTGAACATGAACAGACCCTTGAATCAATTTCCTCGTCACAACTTCGGTGTATGATCCATACTAATGGCACTAGTATGATGTTCCACATTCAATTGGAACCTTGTCAAACCGCACAACCAAACACTACGCCGCTACCTTCCGACGTTGAAGAATTAATTAGTAAGTATTCCAAGCTGTTTCAACCATTAAAGGGACTGCCACCCTCGAGGGAAACTGACCATGCCATCAACATCATTCCGGGAGCATCTCTAGTCAACGTGAAACCATATCGGTATCCACATTATCAGAAAAAGGAAATCGAGGAGCAGATCAGCTTAATGTTGGACAAGGGGTTCATACGAACCAGCACCAGTTCCTTTTCCTCACCTGTGTTATTGGTGAAGGAGAAGGATGGATCATGGCGCTTTTGTGTCAATTACAGGGCTCTTAACGCCATTACGATTCGCGACAGGTTTCCTATACCAACCATTGACGAGTTGCTTGACGAGCTCGGCGAGGCACAGTGGTTTTCTAAGTTGGATCTAATGCATGGTTACCATCAAATCCTTATGAAGGCTGATGATGTCTACAAAACGGCATTTCGAACACATCAAGGGCATTACGAATTCCGAGTAATGCCCTTTGGATTGTGTAATGCCCCATCAACTTTTCAAGCAACTATGAATCAGCTCTTTCGACCGTGTTTACGCCGATTCATCATTGTCTTCTTTGATGATGTGCTGGTTTATAGTAAAACCATGGCTGACCACGTGGAGCACCTTGAAACCGCATTCAAACTCTTACTTTCAGAGAAGTTCTCCTTGAAACAATCCAAATGCGCTTTTGCTCAGTCCCAACTGGAGTACTTGGGGCATATCGTCTCAGGCAATGGCGTGGAACCAGTCCCGGAAAAGTTGCAGGTTATACGGGAATGGCCTTCACCACGATCAGTGAAAGCACTGCGCAGTTTCCTTGAATTAGTTGGGTTTTATCGGAGATTTATTAAAGGATACGCGAAGATGGCGTCTCCACTCACCCAGTTACTCTGTAAGGGTCACTTTCAGTGGTCAGAAGCAGCCACCATGGCCTTCAACTCATTAAAAGAGGCAGTTTCCACAGCACCCGTATTAGCCCTCCCTAACTTTACCATCCCTTTCGTGGTAGAGACAGACGCGTCAGGTTCCGGCGTAGGGGCAGTTCTCTCACAAAAGGGACACCCGATAGCGTTTTATAGCAAAGCATTTTGTCCAAAGCTTCGTGCCTCCTCCACTTATATCCGTGAGCTTGCAGCGATAACCATGGCGGTTAAGAAATGGCGCCATTACTTGTTAGGTCACCCTTTCGTGATCCTCACTGATCACCAATGTCTGAGGGACCTTATGACTCAAGCCGTGCAAACGCCGGAGCAACATCGATACCTCGTCAGATTATTGGGATTCGAATATAGCATTCAGTACCGGTCGGGACGTGAGAACGGCGTCGCATACGCCTTATCACGAGTTACGACTGAAGACACCAACGCTTCCATATATATGCTATCGATACCCCAGTTTGCTTTCCTTGCTGATCTTAGGAAGGAGCTAGTCACTCTTCCTGAAGCATTGTCTCTACGGGAGAAACTACAAGAGGACCCCACCGTCGCTTCTGAGTATAAACTCGAGAATGGTCTAATCATCCACAAGCAGCGTCTTTGGCTTCCATCGGGATCCGCCATTATTCCCCTCCTTATGGAAGAATTTCACAGTACACCCACCGCGGGCCATTATGGGATTCAGAAAACCTTACAAAGGCTTTAGGAGAACTTCACGTGGAGTTTCATGCGTAAGGATGTTTGCAAATTCATCGCAGCTTGTGTCACCTGTCAACTAACGAAATATGATAATCGCAAACTGGCAGGGCTCTTGTGCCCTCTTCCGGTGCCATATCGGCCATGGGAAGACCTCAGCATGGATTTCATTGTTGGATTGCCATCGTATCGGGGTAACACATGCATTCTCGTCGTGGTCGACCATTTTTCGAAGGGAATCCATTTGGGTATGTTACTCACTAAGCATTATGCGAAACGGGTGGCGGAGCTGTTCACCACCATGATCATTCGCTTGCATGGCTTGCCGCGTAGCATCATCTTCGACAGGGATCCCTTATTTGTTAGCAGATTCTGGCAAGATTTATTTGCTCTAAGTGGCACAAAGCTTCGTCTCAGCTCTTCCTACCACCCACAGACCGATGGCCAAACGGAGGTTGCCAATCGAATCATAGAACAGTACCTACGGGCCTTTGTTCATCGGAAACCGGCGTCGTGGGGGCAGTTTCTACTGTGGGCCGAATGGTCCTATAATACCTCGTGTCACTCCGGGACGGGGGTCACCCCTTTCGAGATCACCTATGGACGAAAGCCACCGGCCATTCCAGAATATGTGGGGGGCGCTGCAACTCCGACGGAGGTTGATGTTATGCTTCGTCAACGAGGAGAAGTCCTACACTTGCTTCGCCGGAAGTTGCTTAAGGCACAACAAAAGATGAAACTCGTCGCCGATGCTCGCCGTAGACCCCTGAAATTCAGTGTCGGGGATTGGGTGTTAGTCAAACTGAGACCACACCGGCAAGTCTCCGCCTCGGAAATCGCGTATTTGAAACTCACGAAGCGCTACTATGGTCCCTTTGAGGTGCAGGAACGATTGGGCAAGGTTGCATATCTACTGAGGCTTCCGGCGCGCAGTCGTATTCACCCCGTCTTCCACGTTTCGTTGCTCAAAGCTTTCATGGGGGACCCTACCGCAGTTGAGGCCGACCCCCTTCCAACTATGGGATCCGACGCGGTCACCTCCGATCACGAGGAAGCTACCCACACTCCTTTCACGATCCTTGACTCCAGGTTCATGACCACCGCGAATGGGCTACGCCGTGAAGTACTGGTACAATGGCGGGGATCCACCGAACAGGACTCGTCTTGGGAAGATTGGCAAGAGTTTAGCACACGTTACAACCTCGAGGACGAGGTTGTGTCTGAAGAGCAGGGGGATGATACGGACAAAGAGAAGGGAGCTATGGGCCAACGACGTTCAGCTAGGGCAAAGCAATTACCCAAGCATTGGGACGTTTATCAACTAGAGTAAGAAGGGGCTGGGTATCGGAATACAAGCTGTGGGTAGAACGTGGCGGGAAAAGTAGTTACGCATTGTTAGTAGGGTAGAGTTTATCCATGCCAATAACAGCTAACCGTAAGTGGTTAAGCATGGGCCCTGCAATATAAAAGCTGTAACTGACTAGTAGGAAGATTAAGAAAACATTCCAGAAATTTTTCTTTTCAAATCCTTTTTTTCTCTCTCTTTGGAACTGCGTTTCTCTTTTTCTCCCTCGAGCTCCAACTCTCGAGTGGAACGCGCAGTGTGGAGGTTCCCTAGCCCTCGAACGCTAGGTATCAGACGATCACATATAAAGAGATTGTTACAAGTATTGCTCAATTGAAAGAATGATACATCAAAGGAAATAGAACAAAGCATATTTTACCAAAGTTCTCTGTCACTCATGATCTCCAAAAGAATGGTGATATAAAAGTTAAACAAGTTCATTTGTGTGAGAATCTAGAAGATTTCTATACAAAGTCATTACCAAGGAAGCATTTTGAGCACCTAACTCACAAGATTGGATTTCGTTGTCTTAAAGATGATTATCTGCTCAAGAGACATAAATAAATATGTTTTGCACTCTTTTTTCCTTTGTCATGGTTTTGTCCCATTTGATTTTCTTGACAAGATTTTTAATAAAGCGGATGATAACGTATTGAAGAATGATGAACTCTTTTTCCTTCACCAAGTTTTTATCCCACAAGGTTTTCTCTAGTAAGATTTCAACGAGACACATTCTTAGATAATAGACATTTAAGGGAAAGTGTCATGAATAATCTATTTGTGATTGTTCATATCTTTCCTTATCTTTTTATAATCTTCGTTCCTAATTTATATTTATCTTTTATAATTTTTCCAATTATCTTTTGTACCTATAAATAAGTTAGTCCTATTAGAAAGAATAAATACAATTCTCATTCTCTTTAAACTCTTGTATTCTCTTCCTAGTTACTTTCTTGGTTTGAGTTATCTTTTATTTAACACAAATCAACATAAAAGAAACTAAAATGATTACTATTCTAGCACTTAGGTCAAGTTTATATAGAGAAGGCAATCTGCCAATTTAATGCCCAATGATAAAAAAAGGCAATATAATTAATATTAATATCCATTAATAGTTATAAATAATATTAAATGGAGAAAAACTAAAAATTCTGTTATTTTTGTAACTATTTTTTGCTGAATGGATTTGGGAAAAAACATCCCAACTAAGAGATTAACGGCAACCTAGTTACAACTTATAAACGACAAAGGTTACTTATAAATATAAGGACATGAATGATAAGCTATTAATAGGAGTATATATATATATAAGGGAGAAAAACCTAAAAAATTAACCCAATTAGTGATAAATAAATGGAGAAAAATTTTCTCAAAAAAAAAAACGGAGAAAAAATAAAAGTCAGATCATCAAATATAAAATGACATAGCAAATCCCTTAAAAATGAAAATACAATTTTTTTTAAAATAGTTATAAGAAAGTAAAAATAAAATATTTTAAAATATAATTTTTAATGTTATTAATATATTTGTACAGTAATTATAATAATTAACCTTTTAATTAATTATTTAACGATAATTGTCCTTAAAATAATAGTTAAAAACATAATTTTGAAAATAATATATATATATATATATATATATATATATATATATATATATATATATATATATATATATATATATAAAGAGATTATAGATTTATTTTGCTAAATTATATTTTTATTTATTAGTTTTTACTTATTCCATTTAATAAAAATATAAAAGACAATAATTATAAACATAGTCAAATATTGAAAAAAATATAATTTCTATTAAATCAAATTTTTAGGTTCCTTTTTTAATAATCATATTTATGTCTTATATAAAAAAGAAGACACCTAACGGTATTTTTTATTTTCCTCAGTTTCAAAAGTAATAGTGTTTTTTTACAGTTCTATATTATTATTATTATTATTATTATAATATTCAAATTATTATTATGTGTACTTTTTAAATATATGTATGTATATTAATTTTTTTATCCTTAATTAAGAATTTAAATAAAATATCAATTTTTTTAAAAATGTGACCAATTTAGTTCTTTATTAATGTTAAATTTGATGAAAATCAATCAACGATTATTGTTAATTTCAATTTTTGATCAATTGTTAATATTAGTCCAAGTGAATAGATATAGAATCAACCGTAGAATTTGAATGGCTCTAAAAAGTTCAAGTAAATTTTACATATATAGAGAAAATTTATCATATAATATCATAGAAAAATGAAAAAAAAAGAAATATATTAGTAAAATATTTTAAATAATAAAGTGTTTTAAAATAAAGGCCTCATGCCGCAGGCCGCATCTGCTTAATTTTCTCTAATGATCTGCAAACGTTCCTTAAAAAATGCACTTTAAACTCACATGCGTAACCAGTGCACCCGATCGAGTTCCATTCCCGTAAGTAAGAACACCTCTAAAACACATTCTTTTCATCTTAGGTACAAAGCAGCAGCAACAATGCGTAAGGACAACAACATGCATGCACCCTTCATGATCCTAATACCCAAAATGCGTCCTTCTTTTCGTTACCCATGACATGACATTACAATTTTATATATAAAGCCCCCTCCATACCAAACTAACCACCCCAAAAAACTCAATATCCACGAGAAAAAAAAATCTATATATAAAAAATAAATTAAAATGACAAGGATGCTCAATACCAACCTTGTGATGATTTTGGCCATCATCGGAATCCTAGCGTTTTCTAGTGCCAACAATGTTGTTGTGGGGCAGTGTCCAGGCATGGAGGGCCTCATAACCCAATGTTCGGAGTATGTTGAGAAGTCTGGCCCTGAGATGAGTCCATCGCCACAGTGCTGCCACGAGATCGAGAACGCGGACACTCCATGTCTGTGTCAGCACTTCAACAAGGCAATCCTGCAGTTTATTGACATTCAGAAGGTCATTTATGTTGCCAGGTCGTGTGGAAAGCCAATACCCTCTGGAACCACTTGTGGAGGTATATACTATATGGAAAAAAGAT
Organism: Glycine max; assembly: GCF_000004515.6. Lineage (NCBI taxonomy): Eukaryota > Viridiplantae > Streptophyta > Magnoliopsida > Fabales > Fabaceae > Glycine > Glycine max. The sequence goes on along the minus strand of NC_016091.4, from coordinate 20,705,756 downwards.
TTAATCAAACCAATTTTGTGTGCTAATCTCAGCTTTATATATATACAACAACTTTATCATCATGTTTGTTTTGCAGGTGTTACGGTGTCATGATCAAATGGAGGAAAATTACTTTAACTTTATGCTGGCTCTTAAGAACCTTAGATGCTTTGACTATATATAGAATAAATAAGTTGGTGTATCAAATTTGATCTTATGACCAATAGAAAAATGGTTACTGGAGTATTAGTTGTTTTAAGTGATATTGACTAGCTACATATAGCAGTATTCTGTCAATATAAAGAAAAAGAAGCTATATAGCAATAATATTTCTATATAGCTTCTTTTTCTTAAGAAAATGGGTGGTTCTGTTAACGTAGTCAATATTCGACAGTGAACACTAAAAGTCAGCATTGATATTCGTATATATACAATACCTTTTACGCAAAATTGGCATGACATTTAAGTTATTAGCTTATAACTTATTTAATTAGTTTATAATTTTATTTGATTAAACTTTATTATTAAAAATTACCAATTTATAATAATTTTATTCTTTATTAATAAGCAGATTTTAGTTTAATAAAGTTAATTAATATTATGTAAAAAATATAATACTATCACCCGTGCAAGTAATTAATTACTACTATTTGCTTTTCTAATCCGTTTATAGAAAAAAATCAAGGAAATAAAAATCTAAGTCAATTTATTTTTTCCTAAATGCATGAACATTTAGATCAATATCAAATTGTCGATATTAATAATACCTTATTATTTTGATGAATAATTTTTTCTATCCTTTATGTATTAGTATTTTTTTTTAGTGCTTTAAGTTTTAAAAGTCATATTTTGATTCTTTATGCTTAAAAAAAGATTTATTTTAGTCTTTTCTATAGTTTTTGGTTAAAAATATCAATGTATGTTTATGTTTTAAATTTTAAAATAATTAATTTTAAAAATCATTGTTATCTTTAATAATAGATAAAAGGATACCACTTTTTGGTATTCATTTTTTTATCTCTCTTTTTCCCATTTTATCCTTCGAAAACACACTCAACAACCTTTTCATAATTAAACCAAAATAAAAATAAGCCATGTACAAATGAGGGGATATAAAATTTTGAACAAATTTTGGTTTACATGTTCATTTTATTATTTTACCCCTCAACTAAGACTAACCACTTAATGTTGCAAATAATATCTAAACATGAAATCAATTTTGTTTTTTCTAAAATATAATTTTGTTTATATTGTTTCTATGTAAGCTTAGATTTGTATGAATTAACTACTATTAATACGCATAATTTGATAGTTGAAAATTTGTTTTTTATTTTCTTTTCATATCTTTTAAAATTTTTCTTTTATTCCTTCTTTATTATAAAAAATTGTTACCATATTCATAGTTGTCAATGAGGACTGTATTGGATAAAGTAGATTTTTTAATCTTTTTAAACATCGACATAGTAAATTAAGTATTGTTATTTAGAAAGAATAATATCTTTTTAAATTTAATATTTCATACTATCTCAATATTTTCTTAACTTTTTCTTAAATAAATCATTTTATTCTTAAATATTATCATTTTTTATTAGCGGCAGTAAAATACACAAAAATTGAAAATTTAGGTTGTAAAATTTGTGAAAATAAAAATTAGATAATAAAATTTACAAAATAATAAAAGTTAAATGATGAATTAAGTCTAAAAGAATCACGCTCATCATTATTAAGACTTTCGAAACACAATTTAAAATATAAAGAAAATGTTTAATCAATATCAAATTAAAAAAATACACTAAAGAATAATAAAAAAAAAGATCAAATTAAAAAATACCCTAAGGATTCATTTGAAAAAAGTGAAAATGAAAGAAAAGAAAATTAAAAAAAGGAAACATGATATCTTTTTCTTTATTTAGTTAAAGAAAAAATGAAAAAAAGAATCTGAAAAAAATTCACTTCAAAGAATAAAAATTTAAATATTTCTTTTCTTTTACTCTTCTTCCCATTTAAATTTCAAACAAATTTTCTCTCTGCCAAAACACACACCGTGAACGATCAAACAAAAATTCAAACCCCTAGTCCCAAACGTGATCACAACTTGACTCAGTGCAATTTATTTTTTAAATATTGATTACCGTGCAACCGTCCACAGACAAATTTTCCCAAAGCCACCCTTATCCTGTTATAGCCTATAATGTTACGTGTCATCGTTGACCATTATCTAAAAATATCTCATCCACCTGTTTCTTTTTCAACTGTTTGATCAATCGTTTATCTCTCCACCGTCGATCACTCTTGTCATTACCACGTGTGACGCCCACTTGATTAAAAGACCCGTTCCTAACATAGCTTCGGGAGTCCCGAAGCTGGAGGCTGCTGTCCCTTTCCTTTCACCACTTTTTTTCCATTACGTTATTTATTTGCCTCTGTCTCTCATTCCCTCACTCACTCATTCACTCTACAATTGTGATCTTCACAAATCAACAACGTCTCTCTCTGTTACTCTGAAAGTAGGTGACCATGGAGCATCATCTTCATATGTGTGCCATGATCATTTTGATGGGTGCAATTTTCTTGTTCAGTTTTGATCCTGTTTTTTTGTGGAGTTTTATATTATTATTATTATTATTATTATTATTATTATTATTATTATTATTATTATTATTATTATTATTATTATTACAAGTGCTAGTATGTTGATCTCATTCTTGGTAGTTAGATCGTGTTTTTTGTACGGATATTGATATAAAGATTGGGTTTTCTGTCTTTCTTTCGGGGTCTTACTTAGATTAGTTAGTGCAGCCACCTTATTTTATTATATGATTGGAGCTGTAACCCATTTTTTAATGCTAATATAGTGATCCAATTGTGAGTAGTAGATTTTTTTTCTCTATGTGCGGATAGTACTTAAAGATTGTATTTTTTTTTTCTTTTTTTTTCTTACTGGGTCTGACTCTGATTCAGTTAGTGATTTAGTGCAGCCACGTACTTTAAGTTTCTGATTTATTTAATTGTTTGATTTCTTTTTAGTGATCTTTGTTAGTGATAATTTTGCTATGCTGTTTTGGTTCTTTTGATTTCTCAGTTTGATTGAGTAGGCTTTAATGGGTTTGTTTTTCTTGTGATGGTTGTTTCTTTAATCAAGAAGGTGGTGTTGTTGCTATTTACTAAACCATGAGTGGATCATGTATTTGTTAGCTTAATTGAATGCATCTCTTATTCTGGATGTTCACTGGGTTGATTTGATTCTGGGATCTGTTTGTTATTCCATTTCTCGTACAAATTCCTAGCACTAAAGATATTCCCTGCAGACTATCTTTTTTAGGAATCTAACAAAAGGTGAAAGGTTTTTTCTTTGTTTTTCTTAGAGGGTTGAGATTAATGCTTTTTTGTGGTTGATGTAAGCATGTCTGTTTCTTAAGAGTCTGACATAGATGCATAGATTCAAAAGCCAGCGATATACTATAATGGTATAATAATTCAATTCTCTATGATTTTCTGTTGTGATTGGACTTTATTGCTTGGACCACTTTGAATCCCTAATTACCTGTCCGTATTTTTTAAAAAAAGAAAAGAAAAAAAGTAGTTTTTATAATAAAAAAATCATGTCTTAAAATTTTCATAGTTGAAAAAAGAGAAAACTTTGATGTTTTAGTGTTTTTTTTTTTTTTTAATTTGGAAATAGTAATTTATGAAAATAATTCCAAAAGAATGTTAAAATGTTATTGCTATTGATATGGTGGGTAGTCTTCAATGTTAAATTAAAATTTTCTAATACATGACATCATGTAAATTGATATTTTGTTTTCTTGTATTGTGTAGATTGACTTCAAGTTAGTATAACTGGCTGTCAAGTTGTAATGGCATTGGTCTCTGGAAGAAGTTCTGCACTGAACCCAAATGCACCTCTATTCATACCTGCTGCTCTTCGGCAGGTGGAGGATTTTTCACCTCAATGGTGGGATCTTGTGAAATCTTCAACATGGTTTCGTGATTATTGGTTGAGCCAACATAAGGAGGAAGAATTTGAAGTTGCCAATGACTCTAGTAATGATGATATTGAGAATATGCTCTCAGAAACTTTTGATCTAGGCATGGAAGAAGACTTCAATGTTCTAGAGAACGAGTTTGAGCAGTTGGTGATGTCCTCTGAAGCTCTAGATCATTCTGATCCTAATGCTGGAAAAGTGTCTCCTCAGGGTAAGCATTGAAGCTAAAGCTAAATATCTAATTGATACTGTTACTGTTTATATATTTTCTTATTTGCTAGTATAATTACATGACTTCAGTTTTGTTTCGAATGCTATTTGAAAAGTTTGTTTGTTTCAATTAATTTTTATGCTCGTATTGAGTGTCTTTCACTAGTTTATAAGATTGTGGTTGTGGAAAATAAACCTTTAACTTAAATGTAGAGCATAGCATTCATGTTGTATATGAATTACTTAACATGAATTGCTGCAATTGAATGGATCTTTTCCTTTTCAATGTTACATCTTTCAGCTGGTACCTGGTAGTTACCATAAGATAGAATAACTACAATGTCTAAGTTGATTTGTTTCTTAATCAGGTCTTAACAAAGATGTTAAAGCTATTCTTATTAACTTGACACCAAAATCACCAAGGGAAAGGGGTCCCAAGTCCCTGTCTGGGCTTGCAAAGCACCTCGAGAAGCCAGCACAGCATGTGAATGCGAAGTGTGTCTCTCTCCGAATTCACCAACCTCGTTGAGGAAAACATTTGAAGCTCATAGTGATAGCTTGCTAGAGCTGCAAGTTGCTGACTAGAGCATGAGATCTGTTGAAAGAATTTTTGTATATAGAGGGTGCAATGTTCTTGTATTTTTCTTGTTTATGGTCTTGTATATTTTGATGGAGCCCTCGGAACTGTAGGTAGGTAAGACTTTAATTCTGACCAGCCAAAATTCGGGTATGTCTATGGTTGATGAACTTAAATCTCATTTTTAAATAAATGTTACATGGCATGGAAGTGTGTGGATGTAAGTTTTAGGTGTCTTTAGTTCAATGTGGCAATTGGAGTATACTTTTCAAGCCTTGTGATTTGCATTTAGAGTGATAATGATATTGTAGCTGCTTTTTTCTTGTACAAACACCTATCCATTGTGTGGCCAAGCCAAATTCAGTAACAATTTCCCTACTTTTAAAAATGGAACAATGATATTGTAACACATTTGTGCGCCTCATGCCATGCCAATTTGTGTCAGATATGTGGTTTGGATGTGCTTCATGTAATGAAAAGAGTATGCTGCAACTTGTTATGTGAAAATGTGATATAATAAAAAGTATGTGGATAGTTGAGAAACACGTATGGTGCTGGGGGATTATGGAACATTGTGGTTAGTTACTTGGGGCAGAGAGCATTTGTGCCTCTTATTAGAGTATTGTGGCGTCTCTAAATAATGACTGGTTTAATAGTAATAGTTTAAATAACAGAAATCATGGGAATTTTTTTTTCTTTTCTCTCTCTTTTCACGGTAATTAAATTCAGAAGAAAAATTATCACTATAGAGTCTTGAATGACCAGTTCACAATTCTATTCGGAGTCATTTCTTTTTTATCACTCATAACCTCTAAACTATTTTGCTCTTTCAAAAAGAAAAGTATACCAGCCATCATTTTAAGACGTCACGTGAGAAATAATAAAATGCGGTCGATAAACTCTTTTCAATAAAGTTTGTTAACACTTCCTTTTCAAATAACAAGATTAAACATAATTACATTCATCATCTAAAACTGTACAAAACATGGGAGTTTGCAAAATACATAGTGACATCTAGAGCAAAGGTATCAACTGTGGTGGCTTCAGCTACATATATACAATCATCAAAATTTCTATACAATAGGTCTATCCATCCAAAAATCAAAAGAGAAAACCTAGCAGTCTGAACTAGATACACCCACCCACAAAAGTATGTAAACCTAGTCTAAGGAGCCATCTGCTATGATGAAGAGTTTTCACTATTCGCTGTCCCTCCAGGGCCGCTCTCCTCTGTAGAGTTTACCTCAGATGCTGACATGATATCCTCTGGAGAATCCACATCAGGGACTGGGTCCTCATCATCCTCTGGAAAGTCAAGAGCATCTATAACAGGCTTAGGAGGTAACTCCTCTGGGTCCTCTTCAGGATCTTCTTCAGAGGATGACACCTCTATCACTTGGACTGGCTCCACTAGTCGATATGGAGTAGGTGTAGGTAGTATCCACTCCACAGGTTGCTGAAGCGTGCGTTCGGGTTCCTCTAGATGTACCAATGAAGTAGCAGTGAGTCGAATCGTGCCACAAAATCGGCACCTCTCATTGCCTTCGAGGGTCTCCTAAACTCCATCTAGGCACTCCATCACCACGCGATCATGGATTAACTGCGCTGCCATCGTGATCTACAAGAAATAAAAGAAAGAGGGTAGACTCTTTCACAAGAAATCTAACTACAGGCAACAATACAATGTGTCCCATAACGGCTACGCATAGTCAAAATATCCTTCTCAAGGGATTTCCTCTCTGGTAATCGATTACCAAAGTATGTAATCGATTACCAGTGCCCAAACTCGAATTATACAGCTTTTGCACATGGAAACCTACAAATTACACTGTGTAATCGATTACACCTAAATGGTAATCGATTACCAGTGTCCTATCTCCCTGTGTAATCGATTACACCCAATTGGTAATCGATTACAGTGCCCTGTTACTCTGTGTAATCGATTACACACAATTGGTAATCGATTAGCAGAGACCATTTTTACATCCTGCCTCCATTTTAAGCCTTGTAATCGATTACACACCCTTGGTAATCGATTACCAGAGGCCATATTCTAGATACCACTCAAAATTCTTAGCTGGCCAGCCGCCACACAAGCCTCCTTGCTTTGTGGTCTTTGTTCTTTTATTGGTTGACTGCCAGAAGCTCGCTTGTTTAGGTATGTCACAGGTTCTCATTGACTGACTATGCCCGGGTTGGGTCGGGATTGGTCAAGCTTGGTTTTGGGCAATAAAACCCCACCTGACGTCCCCAAGGTCTCCTGACGCCCGCGACATATCTCCAGGTACCACTCTGTGGTCAACAAACAAAAGTAAGAAGACTGACTCTTCCACGCTTTCTCACATCAAGCTTGTTGGATTATGGGGTACCCGTCATATGTGGTACTAGGTTGCGATCGGGCGATGGCGCAAATCAACTCTCCCACTTCCACAAATCAAACATGAACCCACCATCCCCAATTGTCCACCTTCAACTGAGCTCACGTACTCCTACGTAGCCCTTATCCTCGTTCCTCTCAGCACCGAGTCCCCATCAACCCTTCCAAGCTTCCATAATATCCAAGCAAATCAATTCCAACTATCATGAAACTGCCCTCAACCAAGAAAACAGAGTAGAGGCAGAAAAATCTGCCCAAAACACATTCACATATTACAGCTTTCCTTACTCAAATACCCTAGTAACATTCTCTTCGTTCCGATTCGTTAACCGTTGGATCGACTTGAAAATTTTAATGGAGGTTCCTAGTACATAAGTATACATTTTCACCGTTGGGATCTGCTAGAAAATGTCCAGAACCCAATATGCAATATGTACTACCTTTCCCATAACCAGCAATGCACAAGCATTTTTTGCACATGTTGAAAAATTCTGCTGCACAAATTTACCAGCTTTTTGCTGCACAATTAGGCAGATTTCGAAATCCATCTTACCCACATCCAATTTTGCTCAAATTGGATCCTACAAGTCCTAAATCATGTATAAATCATATTTAAACCAAAAACAAGCTTCAGGTCAAGGTAAATCCAAATCTAGGTATCCAAAACCCATCAATTGAGTGAATTTCCAAGGTTTGAGAAGTGAAAATGAGAATGGGGTAATTTTGAAGTAAACTCTCATCTCAAACAAGTCTATAACATTAATTTAGACTTGCTCAAACTGATTTTAAGGCGAAAACTCCGCCGATTCAAGTTTTGACCTCTCAACACTCAACTTACCCTAGAAATGACTCTTGCTTTCACATTTATCACTCATTTTTCTCATTTGCTCTGCCCAAGCTTTCCTACAAGTCCTAATTGACATTTTGAACTAGGATCAACTCACTTTAGACTCCAATTTCCCCTAACCCCAAATTTAGCTTTTCAAACCCTCAAAATCTCACACTTTTCCACTCACATCACTACCATTCTCACATTTCACCCTAGGTTAGCTCTCCCCATCATCTCTACCAGTTTTCTACCAACAATTTCAGCACACAAACATCACAAAGCATCATCATAAAACCCTAAAACAGAATGGGTAGCTTTACTCACATTAAACATGTCAAGTTTAGCATGCTTTCAACAAGTTCCTTCACAAATAACTACCATAAGGCATAAACCTAATAGAACTACCCATCATATCTCCCAAAATCCCAATACCCACGAATTTCATGTGAAAAGAAGTTCACCCATACCTGAAATTCGAAGTCCCACAACGTAGAGGTGCGCTTCACGACTCCGAAAATGGCTTCCTTTTGCAATTTGGAGTAGAAATGATGAGCAAAGTTTGGAGCTTTAATGGGCAACAATGGTGGAGGAGAAAGGGAGAAGAAAAGCAACGTGGAAGATGAGGAAAAAGCTTCTGAAAATCTGCTGAGTGAAGAGAGAGAATGTGGCTTTGTAAGAAAAAAAATGATTTTCTTTTTCCTATTATTTTTTTTAAAGCACTTGCCACTTGTCCCATTTTGTGTGGAACAAAAAGGGGCCCACTTTTTCTCTTGATGTGACTTCATACTCAGCCACAAGGAGAGAAAAATTTCACCTTTTTAATGCTAAAATCCTGCCTCGGTTTGCGTGTCGCTTCGTTGGTTCCAGTCCCTCGCGTTTCTCTGCACCCGTCGGGGCCTGTTTTCGAAAGTAGGCAATATATATATATCAAAACGCTCAGAATGAAAGCCTGAGCGTGGTTCAGAGGTTGGTTTTGTTAAATTTTGAGTTGCACGCAAAACGATAATTTTTAGACTAATTAATTGAGAATTAATCTATAACTATCCAGATATGGATTTCTTTTCGCTAATTAGTCTAACCCCCGTATCTTTCCCCCAATGTACATACTTACCAAGAATATACATATATATGCACTGAATAATACATATATAATTATTTAAAATGTCACACTTACAAAATTCCGGGTAGAAATTCTAGGATGTCACAAGTAGTGTTCTAGGCAGAAGGAACTATTATTCATCTGCATTTTTCTTTCCATATTTCGTAATACATTACATTCTATCAGCATTATCTTCCATAATTTTTTGTTCTTGTTTGAGGTTTATAACAAATTGGTTCAACCTGTCGGATCTGTTTGAAACCATGAGACCTATTTCTCAATACACTCTATCGGTATTATTTTCTATTGTTTTTATTAATTTTCTGTTCTTGCTTGAGGTTCCTAACAAATTAGTCTGACTTGTCGGATCTGTTTCAAATCATGAGACCCATTTCTCAATACTCCATTGTTGTCGACAACGCTGTGGATGCCATCAAAGAAGATGGAAGCAAAGGTAGCAGCGCTTGAGAGTGAAGTTGCAAGCCTTCGCAGTCTCCTGGTCACCATGCAATCAAAGGCTAAAGAGAATTAGGAGAAACTTCTTACCTTGCTTGAGGAGTGATTGTCATTGAACAAAGGGGAAAAGAAATATTAGTCATGAACATATCTACAAATGTGATTGTTGATGAATTTCACCAAGTAGTAAAGAAAGTAGAATTACCCCTGTTCAGTGGTGAAGACTCAATAGGATGGATTTCACGATCCGAGATATACTTCCAGATCCAAGAGACACATCCAGAGATTTGTGTGAGTTTTGGCACAATTGTGTATAGAAGGCTCGACGTTTAATTTTTTCAAGTTGTTACTGGACGATGAGATAGAACTCACGTGGGAGAAACTCAAAGTTGATTTGCTAGAGTGGTACGGGGGTGTCATACCCTAATTTCGTCCGGGGACTATCGTTTGTTGATCTTTTGATCCTTGCTAGTCGACTTACGGTGTTGAACGCCAGCTACAGTGCGAAGCAAATGATCATTCGATGTTTTGATCAAGAACGCGAAAAATACCAAAAGGGAGGGGCAAAAGGGGTCATTTCAGGGAGGTTTTTGGACCTTGACTCGCCCAGGCTAGCCTTTGGCTAGCCTGGGCCCCCAAATTGCTTAGGGGTGAAGGAACCAGCTTGCCTGGGCGAGCCAGCTTACTTCATGATGAAGCATTAGCTTGCCCTGCCATGGTTCCAAAGGCCATTTTTTGCTATAAATAGGCGTGAGGGAGGCTGAGTAAAGGGTTCCAACATTCATCATTGAGAGATTTTGAGAGAAATAAGGAAGGAGAAGAAGAAAGAAGAGAAAGCGAGGTCGAGGCGTTGCCGAATCGCGATTATAATCAACCTCTACATCGTTCTTCGTTTGTCATCCGGTTAGTGTTTGTTTTTAAGGATTTGGACACGATCTATGCACCTTTAGGGGTTCCCCTTGTTGTTTTGTGCATCTTCATCTCTGTGGTGTCCCTAAATAATGACTGGTTTAATAGTAATAAATTAAATAGCATAAACCATGGGAAATTTTTTTTTCTTTTTCTTTTTCGTACTATTATTCATTTCACAGTAATTAAATTCAGAAGGAAACTTATCACTATAGAGTCCTGAATGGCCAGTTCACAACTCTATTCGGATTCATTTCTTTCTGATCACTCATAACCTCCAAACTATTTTTTTTCTTATTTCAAAAATATACCAGTCATCACTTTAGGTCGTCACGTGAAAGATAGTAAAATAAAATGCGGTCGGTAACCTCTTTTCAAATAAAGTTTGTTAACACTTTCTTTTCAAATAACAAGATTAAACATAATTACATTCATCATCTAAAACTGTCCAAAATATGGGAGTTTGCAAAATACATAGTGACATCCAGAGCAAAGGTATCCACTGTGGTGGCTTTCACCACATATATACAATCATCAAAATTTATATACAATAGGTCTACCCACCCCAAAAATCAAAAGAGTAAACCTAGCAGTCCGAACTAGATACACCCACCCACAAAAAGTATGTAAACCTAGTCTAAGGAGCCGTCTGCTATGATGAAGTGTCTCCACTATTCGCTGTCCCTCCAGGGCTGCTCTCCTCCGTAGAGTCTGCCTCAGATGCTGACATGATATCCTCTAGAGAATCCACATCAGGGAGTGGGTCCTCATCATCCTCTGGAAAGTTAAGAGCATCCACAGCAGGTAACTCCTCTAGGTCCTCTTCAGGGTCTTCTTCAGAGGATGACACCTCTATCACTTGGACTGGCTCCACTAGTCGATATGGAGTAGGTGTAGGTAGTATCCACTCCACAGGCTGCTGAAGCGTGCGTGCTGGTACCTCTGGATGTACCAATGAAGTAGCAGTGAGTTGAATCGTGACACGGAATCGGCACCTCTCATTGCCTTCGAGGGTCTCCCAAACTCCCTCTAGGCACTCCATCACCACGCGATCATGGATTAACTGCGCTGCCATCACGATCTACAAGAAATAAAAGAAAGAGGGTAAACTCTTTTACAAGAAATCTAACTACAGGCAACAATACAATGCGTCCCATAATGGTTACGCATAGTCAAAATATCCTTCTCAAGGGATTTCCTCTCTGGTAATCGATTACCAAAGTATGTAATCGATTACCAGTGCCCAAACTCGAGTTACACAGCTTCTGCACATGGAAACCTAAAATTTACACTGTGTAATCGATTACACAGTATTGGTAATTGATTACCAGAGGCCACCTTAACATCCTGTCCCCATTTTTAAGCCTTGTAATCGATTACACAACCTTGGTAATCGATTACCAGAGGCCATCTTAACTTCCTGTCTCCATTTTTAAGCCTTGTAATCGATTACACACCCTTGGTAATCGATTACTAGAGGCGAATTTCCAGATACCACTCAAGATCCATAGTTGGCCAGCCGCCACACAAGCCTCCTTTCTTTGTGGACTTTGTTCTTTTATCGGTTGACTGCCAGGAGCTCGCCTGTTTTGGTGCATCACAGGTTCTCACTGACTGACTATGCCCGGGTTGGGTCGGGATTGGTCAAGCTTGGTTTTGGGCAATAGCACCCCACCTGACGTCCCCAAGGTCTCCTGACCCCCGCGACATATCTCCAGGTACCACTCTGTGGTCAACAAACAAAAGTAGGAAGACTGACTCTTCCACGCTTTCTCACTTCAAGCTTGTAGGATTATGGGGTACCCGTCATATGTGGTATTAGGTGGCGATCGGGCGATGGTGCAAATCAACTATCCCACATCCACAAATCAAACATGAACTCACCATCCCCAGTTGCCCACCTTCAACTGAGCTCACGTACTCCTACGTAGCCCTATCCTCGTTCCTCTCAGCACCGGGTCCTCATCAACCCCTCCAAGCTTCCACAATATCCAAGCAATTCAATTTCCAAATATCATGAACTACCCTAAACCGAAAAAACAGGGCAGAGGCAGAAAACTTTGCCCAAAACACATTCACATATTACAACTTTCCTTACTCAAATACCCCAGTAACATTCTCTTCGTTCCGGTTCGTTAACCATTGGATCAAATTGAAAGTTTTACTGGAGGTTCCTAGTACATAAATCTACATTTTGACCATTGGGATCTGCTAGAAAATGTCTAGAACCCACTATGTACTACCTTTTCCATAACCAACAATGCACAAGCATTTTTTGCACATGAACAAAATTCTGCTGCACAAAATTTGACAGCTTTTTGCTGCACAATTTGGCAGATTTCGAAATCCATCTTATCCACCTCCAATTTTTCTCAAATTGGATCCTACAAGTCATAAATCATGTATAAATCATATCTAAACCAAAAACAAGCTTCAGACCAAGGCAATTCAAAATCTAGGTATCTAAAACCCCTTAATTTAGTGGATTTTCAAGGTTTGAGAAGTGAAAATGAGAATGGGGTGATTTTGGAGTAAACTCTCATCTCAAACAAGTCTATAACATTAATTTAAACTTGCACAAACTGGTTTTACGACGAAAACTCCACCGATTCAAAATTTGACCCCTCAACACCCAATTTACCCTAGAAATGGCTCTTGCTTTCACCTTTGTCACTCATTTTTCTCATTTGCTCAGCCCAAGCTTTCCCACAAGTCCTAAATGACATTTTAAACTAGGATTAACTCACTTTAGCCTCCAATTATCACTAACCCCAAATTTAGCTTTTCAAACCCTCAAAACCTCACACTTTTCAACTCACATCACTACCATTCTCACATTTAACCCTAGGTTAACTCTCCCCATCATCTCTACCAGTTTTCTACCAACAATTTCAGCACACAAGCATCACAAAGCATCATTATAAAACCATAAAACAGAATGGGTAAATTTGGCTCACATCAAACATGTCAAGTTTAGCATGCTTTCAACAAATTCCTTCACAAATAACTACCATAAGGCATTAACCTAGTAAAACTACCCATCATATCTCCCAAAAACCCAATACCCACGAAATTCATGTGAGAAGAAGTCAACCCAAACCTGAAATTTGAAGTCCCACAACGTAGAGGTGCGCTTCACGACTCCGAAAATGGCTTCCTTTAGCAATTTGGAGTGGAAATGGTGAGCAAAGTTTGGAGCTTTAATGGAGGCTTCAATGGAGAGGAAGAAGAAGAGAAAAGCAACGTGGGAGATGAGAAGAAGAGCTTCTGAATTTTTTTCTGCTGAGTGAAGAGAGAGAGAACATGCCTTTTTATTTTAAAAAAACTTCCTCTTTCCTTTTCCTAAAAGCTATGCCACATGTCTCCTTTTGAGTGGAGCAAAAAGGGGCCCACTTTTTCTCTTGATGTGACTCATACTCAGCCACAAGGAGAGAAAAATTTGACTTTTTGAATGTTAAAATCCCGCCTCGGTTTGCGTTCCGTTTCTCTGGTTCCAGTCCCTCGCGTTTCTCTGCACCCGTCGGGGCCCGTTTTCGAAAGTAAGAAATATATATATCAAAATGCTTAGAATGAAACCTTGAGCGTGGTTCAGAGGTTGGTTTTGTTAAATTTTAAGTTGCATGCAAAACGATAATTTTTAGACTAATTAATTGAGGATTATTCTATAACTGTCCTGTTATGGATTTCTCTTCATTAATTAGCCTAACCCGCGTATCTTTCCCCCAATGTACATGCTTCTACCAAGAATACATATATATACACTGAATAATACTCATATATATAATTATTCAAAATGTATCGTTTACAAAATTCCGGGTAGAAATTTCCAGGATGTCACAATCTCCTCCTTCTATCATCGGTAATCTCATTTTTTTTGTAAAGTTCAATCTTAACCGATCGCTAGGGTTGTAAAGTTGTCTTAAAAGAGATTGAAAGTTAATAAACAAAACCAAGATAATACCAACTAACTTCTTTTTTTTTATCAAATATCACTTGAGATTGTTTTAAGGTCCAACTCCTTAAAGATTCTCTTCACTTTTCAAATTTAAAAGATCGTTTCCTAGGTCCAATGCCTTAACGATTCTCTCTGCTTTTCATCAAACATCACTTGAGATCGTTTCAAGGTCCAACACCATAACGATTCTCTCTGCTTTTCAAATTTTAAAACATCATTTCAAGGTCCAACGCCTTAAATGGCTTTTTGTTCGCAATCAAAATAAATCTTTCAAAAAGCATAAAATCAATTTAACACACAAACTTTTGGACTTAAAGAACTACGTAGGTCTGAATTCCTCATCGCACCTGAGGATATGTAGGAGCAAGGGCAGTCCCCTTGTCGATCCCAAAAAGAAAAAAATATAAAAAGGAAAAATACACAATTTTGAAGTCATGTTTTGCACACTCAATTAAAGGCTTCTGTCCTTTGTGACGGGCACGCGGGGTACTAATACCTTCCCCATCCTTAAACAATTCTCGAACCCTTCTTTTCAATATTCGTAGACCTCTTTTTGGTTTTTCTAACGTTTTCCTCGAATAAACGTTGGTGGCGACTCTCGCGCATTTTCCTTTTTGGAAGATGCTCCTTTGGCTTTTGGCCCGCACTCCCGTCGTAGGGTAGGTTGTGACAGATGGCGACTCCACTGGGGACCGTTAGAGAGTTAGGCCATTCAATCAATGTACAATGTTTTTATCGTGACTTCTTCTTTATTTATGTTCCCTTTTATCTTTTGTTTTGTCCATATTTGTATATAACCTTTGCTAGGTTGTTGTGTTTGGTGTGTGTTTGTCTATCTATTACATTCATAGTTAGAAATATTTTTTCTATGCACACATGGCACCTACATCTCGCACACACATTGAGATATTAGGCCCTATACCCGGGTCTGTGTGAGCCATAAGGAGTGGAGGTCGATCTGTGGTCATGTTGGGTCTCCGACTCGCTTGATAACAGTGAGGCCTCATCTAGAGTTTTTCTCTTTTAGTGATGCATTTTTGGTGATAGTTCCTATCGCCACAATGTATTACCTAAGAGGATGATATCTCTAGAAGCTAGTAAAGTTACATGAAACCACCCTTGGGAGTTGTCACTAGAAGGGGACTTTTGGATCCTTTCCATTAGGTTCCTAAATTAGGGGGCACATAGCAAACTCACTCTGGTTTGTTCGTTGATCGCATCATGCATCTCTTCATGGCATCGTAATGGACATATCATTCCTGTATTTATCATTTATCATATTCATGCATTGCATTTGCATAAGTCATTGCGTTATCATACATCTTCATTTAGCATGCTTTCATTCTGTCAATTGCATACATTCTATTTTTATCGTTCGCGTGTGATGTTCACTCATGCATGATCCTGACACATAGTTGCTCATACCTTGCATTTTCCTCTAAAAAAGAACAAAAAGAAATTCACAATGAAGCATGAAAGTTTACACCACATTCTTAGTTACATGAGTTTAGGTACCAAGATGATGGCTGTAAACCAACCATGTTGGGATTATACACTCATTTCTCTTAAAAAAATGATCGAAAATCATGTGAACATGGTACCTAATGCATGGTTAATTAGGAAATGATGGTTCTTCGGGCACCTCATGTCAATCTCATAATTACATTTGTCATGCATAGCATAAGTATGCCCCAGTCATTCATCTCTATGATATGTTATCGAAGTATTGACAATCAAAATTTCTATTCCTTGGATTATGGGTTGAACCAAGCACATGTTTTTAAGGAAAAGTTCATCAAATCAAGGTCAAGTATGGAAGTAACCAGCTTGCAAAAGTTGGGGCAGAAGATGGATCGGGTTATATCGCTTCTTTGTCTACTGCCAACACATGATTAAGCTAAATAATTTACAAAATTAAGGACTGTTGGCGTCCATGTTTTATTTTCAGTTTCACTTTGACAAGATGTGATGAACCATGTTGTTTTAATGAAAATCTAATTTGATTCGACCCTGTGTCCTGTGTAAAATTCGCAATACTTCAACAATGCATCATTCACATACATCCATGCTTAGTTTTCTTTTCACATTGGTGGCATTGCTCATTGCATTCTATCCTTGAAATCATAACTGTAATCATTGTAATCAAAAGGAAAAAACGCGTTTTACGGTGCCCTTACCAAACACGTGCCAGAGCTAGAGTAATGAGTGAAATAGAGGAGGTGCAAGAGTAGATGAAAGGCTCAGGGTCATTGAAGGAGGCAGAGATTATGCCTTTGCTGACACGGTAAAGTTGTGCCTAGTGCCCAACGTGGTCATTCCTCCGAAGTTCAAGGTGCCAGACTTCGATAAGTACAAGGGGAATAATGATGCAATCTTACCCCCCAAGGGCATTGGATAGAAGACTCCAAGAAGATTGGGCCAAAGATGTAAGAGAAGGCCCTAGGGTTCTCATAAGCCTTATGGTAGATTTTGGGCCCATGGGCTAAGTATGAGCCTGCTTATCTTTGTACATATTAGATTAAGGTTTTATTATTTTTGGGCCTTGTATTTAGGGCTCCATAATGTAGGTAGGATACCCTAGAAATGTAGGATTTTTTAGCACTTGTATTTTAAGGCACCTAGACTAGTTTTTGTATTAGGAGTAGTTATGTAATTTCACATGCATTAAGTGAATATTTGATGTGTGTGTTGGAAAATAAATTTAATTGAATTGGGAGAAGCCCAATCCAATTAAATTTTAGAGGGGGAGGTGAGCATTTGTTTGCTACACCCCATTGCCACATCATATAGTCACACTTTGTGCATGTCCTTTATGCTTTACATGCCTCAAGACACCTAAGCACACTTAGTGGAGAATCTTGGACTTGATCTTGGATTAGTGGGCTGAACCATAGCTAAAATTCACTAATCATAATTAGTGAAATTTGGTCTCCAAAATTTGGTTCCACAAATTCAATTTCAAATTCAAGTGAAATTTGAATAGAAATTCAAATTTCCCTCCAATTTTGTGTGACACTTAGGCTATAAATAGAGGTCATTTGTGTGCATTTTTTGAACTTTGATCATTTGAGAATTACACTTCAAAGTTTAGACCTCTTTTGAGGCATAAAATTTCATGCTCCTTCTCTCCTTCTCCCTCCACTCATCTTTTCCTTCCTTCAAGCTCTTATCCATGGCTTCCTACGGTGGTGAACTTCTTCTTGACTCATCTTCTCCTTGAAGTGGCGTCTCCAATCATCTTTCTTCCTTCTTCATTCCACTGCCATTAAACTTCAAGAGCAAAGGACTCCATTGATGAAGAAGATCCAAGGCCTACAAGCTCCACATGGAGCTACACCAACTTGCCCCAAGAATCACTTGAAGATGTAGTGCAGGAAAATGGGGGCATACACAAAAGATGAAAAATTGTTGATGCATTTCTTCCAGGAAAGTCTTACTGGGGCAGCCATCACTTGGTACACCAATCTGGAGTCTTCCCGGTTCCGTTCCTGGAAAGACCTAATGGTTGCCTTCATTGGGTAGTATCAGTATAATTCTGATATGGCTCCGGATAGAATGTAGCTACAGAACATGTGTAAGAGGGAGCATGAATCTTTCAAAGAATACGCCTAAAGGTGGAGGGATCTGGCAGCTCAAGTAGCGCCCCAATGATGGAGAGGGAGATGATATCCATGATAGTAGACACGTTACTAGTGTTCTACTATGAGAAGATGGTGGGTTACACGCCTTCAAGCTTTGCCGATTTAGTTTTCATTGGCGAAAGGATCGAAGTGGGTCTGAGAAGAGGCAAATTTGATTATCTTGCTTTGATGAATGGGAAGCTTGGGGCAAATGGAGAGAATAAGAAGGAGGGAGGAACCCATGCTGTGACTGTTGTTCCTACATGGCCAAATTTCCCACCGGCTCAACAATATCAATACTCAGCCAATATTAGCCCTTCTCATTACCCACCACCCTATCAGCCAAGAACACCCAATCATCCACAAAGGCCACCCCTAAATTTGCCATAAAACCCACTTGCTGTTAGTCGATGAATACGACTAACTTTTGTGTATAAAACCTGTGTAAATTGTATCAAACTCCTCCAATTTATGGTTATTTTGTAGTGTTGTCATTACTTTTTGTTAAAGATAGATAATAAATACTTAGTACTCCCATTTTGTGTGTTTAATAACCATTTCTTCTCAATTTCAGGTTAATTAGGCAAGTTTGTGAAGTGCTGATTTTCATTCGCTCGCTAAGCCAGAAGATTCGGTGAGCGCAACAATCCCCGGCGGAGCGCGAGGAAGAATCTAGGAGAAGGATGAGTTGTGC